>NC_052509.1:11854675-11986833 GCF_014356525.2 Nilaparvata lugens | reverse complement strand
TCTCTTCATTCGTACTTCAATGTCTCGTTCTCTTCCATCATCTTCCTTTCTTCATGTCACTTGATTCATTTTTCTTTTCCTTCTAGTTCCAGTTATCTTCTCTCTTTCATCTTCGTTCTTCCACTGCATTGTTTCATGTTCCCAACATTATTCTTTCTCACCTTCTTTGTCTCTCATATCACTTGGATATTCTCTCTCTTTCTCCATTAGTTGCATTTTCTTCTCACAAAGATGAAATTTATTGTACTAGTAGCTCTGTGAACAGTAGACCTCACGCAGTATTCTCATCCACAAGTACCTGATTGAAACTATAGACCTTATGGCAATACAGCAATAGACTGGCTTCTCCACACATCTGTGTAATCACTCGTCAGCTGATTTATGATGAATAATTCTATAGACTGATTTTTACTCCAATATTGGCGTATGAAGGAGGCTCCTTTTCCTTTTATATTATCCTTGAAATGCAAAATTTCCAAAAACCTTGTATATACGTCGACGCGCAATCAAAAAGGAACATGCCTGTCAAATTTCATGAAAATCTATTATCGCGTTTCGCCGTAAATGCGCAACATTAAGAGAAATGCCAAACCGTCGACTTGAATCTTAGACCTCACTTCGCTCGGTCAATATGTGAGTTTTTGATCTTGGAGAAAACAAATGACGGGTTTTAAGAGTAAATTATGATTCAAATGTGAATTGTTATTCAACTGAATCAACTAGAACAGGTGACATCAGATACTAGTGGATGAGAAAAATGCGTGAGGTCTACTGTTCACAGAACTACTAGTAGATTAGTACTGAATATTAAATTTAATCTACATGGTAAGCAACAAAGTCATGTCAATATTCTTCTAACACCGGCTATAACGACAATAATCAACAACAGAGTTCGCTTATAGCGTTACAGCTAATTCTGTTTGTGAAGCACGCAATCTGATATCACTATAGATATATTGCTTTGAGTCTCCATCCAGTGACAACACTGATTTGATTTGCAGCTATAGGTATACTGCTTATTGGCAGAGTGTAAGCTGTTGAGCTAGTAATGCAATTTCTGTTTTATTGCATTTCGACATGCAAAACTCTTCTTCTTCTCCTTCACATTCTTCTTCTTGTTCTTTTTCTTGTTTGTTGTTGTTCTTCTTCTTTTTCTTCTTCTTCTACATTCGCTGCTACCTCTATTGTTCAAATAGATTGTCATTAGTTGGCATCTCTCTTCTTCTGTTTTTTTCTTATTCTTCTTCTCCTACCTCCTCTTCCCACTACTCCTTTCACTCTCTCTCTCTCTCTCTCTCTCTCTCTCTCTCTCTCTCTCTCTCTCTCTCTCTCTCTCTCTCTCTCTCTCTCTCTCTCTCTTTTGTCTCTATCTCTTTTTCCATATTCTTCTTCTCTTTCCACTTCTTCACCTTCTTGTGAAAATCCTCCTTCTCCATCTTCTCCTTTTTTCCTATTCTTCACTTTCCACTCCAATTTCTCCTTCTCATTTCCCCACCTTCGCACTCTCGTTCTCCTCCTCCTTCTCTTCCTCCTCCTCTTTCATCATCTTGTTATATTTCTTCATGTCACCTCCTTTTCTTAATCTATTACTTCCTGTTCTTTTTCTTTCTTCTTTCTTTTTCTTCTTCTTCTCTTTTTCTTCTTCTCCTTAGCTTCTTAAAAGTTCAACAGGAGCTGACTTTAGGTAGCCCGTATGGGTCTATTTCAAAACTTGACAAACTGAAAACTTGACCGAGTGGAATCTTGAAAAGTTTGAAGTAAGCCTATAACCATCCTCTGTTGATTAAGAATCTATATGCAAAATTTCAAGTTAATCAGTGTAGTTCTGTGAACAGTAGACCTCACGCAGTTTTCTCATCCACAAGAGTATCTGTCTCACCTGTTTCCCGGCCTCTCCAGACATCTGTGTAATGCATGCAATGAATAATCCACTACTTGTCAGCTGATTATGAATAGTTGTATATCTGATAAATCCCATCTTCAGTGTTGACGATATAATTTATAGTAATATCAGAGTTTGGAGGAAATTCCTTTTCCTTTCATATTATCCTTGAAATACAAAATTTCAAAAAAACCTTGTGTATATACAACATCGACGTACATCGACGTCGACATCGACATCGACGTACATCGACGTACACCGATGTGTACATCGACGCACAGTTGGAAAAGGAATATTCCTGCCAAATCTCATCGAATTCTATCAACGCGTTTGGCCGTGAATTCGTTACATACATACAGACAAGAGAAAATCCGAGTTAAAACATAGACCTCACTTCGTTCGGACAATAATATTCACGTCCCATGAATGAGATTTGAACATCAATTCTGAAAAATATAGAATGAAAATTGAAATTTGGGTTTCGAGGTGCACGAGATTGATATTCTTAGAATCGATGTGCAAAATTTGAGATCTAAATTGACTCCGTTTTTCAGGTATTCAATCCACAAGTTGACATGTTTTGATGCGAACAAACGAACAAATACAACCCTACTCTCTCTTATCATATAGATGGTATTTATTCATGTCCCATGAATGAAATTTGAACATCAATTCTGAAAAATTTAGAGGGAAAATTGAAATTTGGGCTTCGAGGAGCACGAGATTGATATTTTTAGAATCTATGTACAAAATTTGTAGATCTAAATCGACCCCGTTTTTCTGGTATTCAATTCACAAGTTGACATGTTTTGATGCGAACAAAAACAACCCTACTCAAAATTAAAAATTCAAAATTTGTTCATTTGTAGAAACCCTTGAGGACATCAAAGGCATTACACAAGTCATAAATACGAAATCAACAAAAAAATATTAAACATACAAGCAACAGAGTCTCATTATTAACTAATAAGAAATCCAAATAACAATCAATAAGTCTCAATACATTAAACACATTACAGGTGGTAACTACAGTACATTTATGATGAATTGCCATGGAAAATATTCATAGTAGACTACACACTTTCATAATACTCTTCCAATGTATAGAACGCATTCTTTAATAGGAATCTTTTGATAATTTTTGAAAATACTCTCCTCAGAATATACGCATCCTCTCAGATAAAGCATTGAAAAGCTTATTAGCCATGTAGTAAAATTTTTTTTGTGACCTAGAGTAATTGCAGAAGTTTATAGCGAGATTGTTCTTTCTTATTCCTTACTCTCTCTTATTAGATAGATATCTCACTATAGTTTTACTATGTAGACAAGTAACATGTTCCGCTACAAAAGACCTTCTATTTCTGCAGTATACCAGCCTATCTATGTAGGTCAATCATTGGTTGAAAGCCAGCCCTTCATAATGTTAGTTTAGGCTAAAGGAGGAGGGTGTAAGGGTATTCAGGGAAACCTTCTGTGATCAAATTTTGAGTCACAAAACGGACAAATTGGAAATTTCGTCCCCTGTAAGATAAGCTCAATCACTGCTTATAGATAGTGTCATCTGTGAATATATTAGGGTCAACATAGATATACGAGAATATATAGTGAGGTCCACGTTATAATGGCAGTGGAGAAAGATAGGAGAAAAACGTTGCCGAATCTTTGTCTTGTCAATGCCATCTATAGACGGTAGCTGATACAGGTGTATTGATGTAATATAAATTGTTCATTCTCGTTTAAAATGATCAATATTATATTTTATTAAGCAAGAAATCATATTTTTCAACAATTTCATAATCAATTTACATAATTAAAATGAAATATTTCATAGCAAAGAGGATAGCGCTATCTCTTTCTCTCTCAGCTCTGTTGCCAGATCAACAATGTAGAATTAATAATTAATTGATAAAATATTTCATTCTAATTATATGTAAATTGATTATGAAATGATTGAAAAATATAATTTCTTGCTTAATAAAATATAATTGTTTATTTTAAACGAGAATGAACAATTAATATTACATCAATACACCTGTCTCAGCTACCGTCTATAGAAGGCATCAACAAGACAGATGTTAATGATCATAATAGAGGAAAGAACTGGCTTATACACGTAGGGGATAGGAAATTCACGTATGACGCATCATCACGTCTGAACTACTTAACTGATCAACTTGAAATTTTGCTTATAGATTCCCAATTTACCGAGGATGGTTACAGGCCTATTTTGAATTATTAAAGGTTTCAGTAGGTCAAGTTTTCAACTAGACCCTTGCAAAGCACAGGTTACCAGCTAGTTTGAAAATGAAACATACCATGTTGATCCAAAGTTCATATAAATCATGTTTAACTACCAACCTTGAATATAATCAATATACCTAGAATACATGTGATTTCAATTTGTGAAGCTTGAATAATATGCTGAGAAGAATTATTGACTGAACGTAGTGAGGTTTATGTTTTAACTCTGATTTTCCTTTGTCTGTCTGTATGAAACGCGATTACGGCCAACGCGTTGATAGAATTCGATGAGATTTGGCAGGAATATCCCTTTTTCAACTGCGCGTCGATGTATACACAAGGTTTTTTGAAATTCTACATTTTAAGGATAATATAAAAGGAAAAGGAATTTCCCCATACTCTGATATCACTTTGAAGATAGGATTAATCAGACTATAGGATTATACATAATCAATCAGCTGACAAGTGGATTATTCATTGCATGCATTACACAGATGTCTGGCCGTGTCTATTTCTATGAGGTAGGGTTTCAATATTTTTTATGATGCGTGCCCATCAGTATCAATATTCTCACATTTGAAAAACAAATTTAATAGGTGATTGAAAATGAAATAAAAAATGATTAAATGGACTAAATAATGCTGAAGATATTATAATATTCATGATTGAAAAAAAATAGTTTTAAAATAGTTAAGAAATATTTTTATCAGATGGAAAGATTATCACGGAACTGAATAAATTATCATATGGGATACAAATTCAAACGTGAACTGAGTTTATGAACATAAGTGAGTTTTTGATCTTGGAGAAAACAAATAACAGTTTTTAAAAGTAAATTATGATTCAACTGTGAATAATTGTGATTCAACTGAATCAACTAGAACAGGTGACATCAGATACTTGTGGATGAGAAAGCTGCGTGAGGTCTTCTGTTCACAGAGCTACTAGTACAATAAATTTCATCTTTGTGAGAAGAAAATGCAACTAATGGAGAAAAAGAGAGAATATCCAAGTGATATGAGAGACAAAGAAGGTGAGAAAGAATAATGTTCGGAACATGAAACAATGCAGTGGAAGAACGAAGATGAAAGAGAGAAGATAACTGGAACTAGAAGGAAAAGAAAAATGTATCAAGAGCCATGAAGGAAGAAAGAAGATGGAAGAGAATGAGAATTGAAATACAGAACTACTAGTGATAATAAACTCAGTTCACGTTTGAATTTTTATCCCATATGATAATTTATCCAGTTCCGTTATAATCTTTCCATCTGATAAAATGATTTCTCAACTATTTTGAAACTAATTTTTTTCAATCAAGAATATTATAATTTCTTCAGCATTATTCAGTTCATTCAATCATTTTCTATTTTATTTCCAATCACCTATTAAATTTGTTTTTCAAATGTGAGAATATTGATACTGATGGCCTCGCATCATAAAAAATATTGAAACCCTACCTTATAGAAATAGACACGGCCAGACATCCGTGTAATGCATGCAATGAATAATTCACTAGTCAGCTGATTAATTATGAATAATTCTATAGTGTGATTGATCCTATCTTCAAAGTAGATGATATATATTATAATATAATGATATCAGAGTATGGAGGAATTCCTTTTCCTTTCATATTATCCTTAAAATGCAAAATTTAAAAAAAAACCTTGTGTATACATCGACGCGCAGTTGGAGAAGGAATATTCCTGCCAAATCTTACCGAATTCTATCAACGCGTTTGGCCGTAATCACGTGGCATACAGACAGACAAAAGAAAATCCGAGTCAGAACATAGACCTCACCACGTTCGGTCAATAATAAAATAAAGGAAAGAATTGTCTGATACACGTAGGGGATATGAAATTCACGAATGACGCATTATCACGTCTGAACTACTCAACTGATTAACATGAAAATTTGCATATATAGTTTCTTGATTCACCGAAGATTGTTACAGCCCTATTTTGAACTCTTCAAGATTTTAGTAGGTCATGTTTTCACCAGTGACGACCCCACCTCACCGAAGAAATCGTGACAAACCAAGGTGTAAGGCAAGGTTGTAGCTTATCCCCATCTTTATTTAATATCTACCTTGACGACGTTATACGATGCTGGATGAATGAAGCTCCTCCTGGGATACGATTGGATCTGACAAGATATTTAATGATTTTAATGTTCGCAGATGACCTTGTTATTTTACAGAACTCTGAAGACAACTTGCAGAAGGCAATGTATGTTCTGAATAACATTACAAAGGAGTATAATTTGTTTATCTCAAAAAGCAAAACCAAAACAATGGCATTCTGCGGCAAATCACCTGTCAGGACCAAAATAATGCTGGATGACGCTTTACTCGAACAAGTGTCCTATTTCAAGTACCTGGGTGTTGAGATCACATATGGATTTGATAATGATGTGGATCTGAAACTGAATAGATTTCTACATATATGTGGTACAATAAAACGCCGGTTGAAAAACAGAACAAGGAAGGAGACACAATTAAAATTTTATAAAGTGATGGCGATACCAACATTATTGTATGGAGCAGAAACTTGTGTTAGCAAGAAGAAAACATTAAGCAGAGTTCAAGCTGCAGAGATGCGTTTTCTTCGAAGTGTGAAAGGTTGTACAAAGTTAGACAGATTCCGCAATGATGACATTAGAAATGAGTTGGGAATATCATCATTAGCTGCACAACTTGAAATAAACAGATTGAACTGGGAGAAACATGTGGAACGAATGCCAGATACTAGGATACCAAAGGCTGTCATGAAATATAGACCCTACGGTAGAAGGGATATTGGCAGACCTCTGAAAAGATGGTAGAGTAAATAGTTATATCCTTTGAAACCGGAACAGGTGTGTACGCCTAATCCTTGAAAGAAGAAGAAGAAGAAGAAGAAGATGTTTTCAGTTTGTCAAGCTTTCAATCAGACCCATGCGAAGCACGAGTTACCTGGTAGTGGAAAATAATAATTGATCCAGTATTCTATTGTTATTAATATTGGGCTATCACTCCCTTGTTATCGGATTGGCACGTTAAACTGTCGGTCCCGGCTGAAGTACGACAGTCGTTGACGGCTTAAATGATATATTCTGGCGGTGGGACCTTCCCGCAAGGATCTCCCCACCAACAAAAAGCCATACGAATTTACTTTTTTACCTTAAAATATCAATAATTGTTAATTTAATTATCAGGCCCACTTTATAATTATTACCGGTTCCACACATTTAGCAGAGGGATTAGAGAGACGCACGTTTGTTATGTTTATCTCATAACTATAGCGAAGTACACGTTATAATTTCAGTGTTTGATTAGCAATGGTTTTGCTATCCTTGTCTATCATTCAACAAAGCGAATAGCGCTTACTCTTTCTCGCTTCGCTCTGTTGCCAGATCGTCTTTTAACAATGTAGAATTGATAATTAATCAACGAAATATTTAATCCTAATCATGAAATTATTGAAAAATATAATTTCTTGCTTAATAAAATATAATTGATTATTTTAAACGAGGATGAACAGTCGATATTACATCAAAAAACCTGTATCAGCTACTGTCTTTGGAAGGCATCGACAAGACAGAAGTTCGGCAACGTTTGTCTCCTATCTTTTTCCACTGCCATTATAACGCTGCAAAGTCAGAAATTGTGCTCCAGACACTCCCTTCAAATTTCTCTAGCTTCAAAGGAGAAGGAGAAGGAGGAGGAGGAGGAGAAGAAGAAAGAGGTGAAGGAAGACAAGGAGAAGAAGAAAAGAATGAGGAGAAGGAGGAGGAGGAGAAAAAGGAGAATGAGGAGAATAAGGAAAAGAAGGAGAAGGAGTGCAGGAGAAGCAGGAGAAGCAAGAGGAGGAGGAGAAGGAAAAGAAGGAGGAGAAGGACAAGAAGAAGAAGAAGAGTAATAGAAGAAGACGAACAAGAAGAAGAGAGCCCTTTATTACCTGTTGGTCATGTGTTGGTAATGACGTTGAAGAGGGTGCCTAAAAGAGGGGGAAGTTCTTGAAACCCCTCTTTGACACGTTCTAGTGGGAGATGGGGTTCTGGACCCCCCCCCCCGTCAACTGACAAAAATCCCACTTTGACGCTCTTATTTCCATTTCTTGCCGGTCTTTCTCTTTATTTCTCTTTATTTTGTACTCTTTCCTTTACTGTCTTTTGCTCAGTTTTCAATCCGTTTCATCATTATTTTTGGTCTGTTCTGGACCTTTCTCACTTATTAGTTCACTCTTTACTGGTTAATAAATTTTTCTTTCATTAGATTTTCTCTCATCATCTGATTTTAGATTGTGAGATCGCAGAGCTCTCTTTGTTAAGGTGCGTACAGATATACGCGCCGCGAACATGAGCAATTCACTTTTAATCAGCTGATGCCAAGCTTTTCATATCTGTATCTTACCGTTTCTGTAAAAATACAGATATAGTCAGCTGATTAAAAGTGAATTGCTCATGTTCGCGGCGCGTAGGCTATATCTGTACGCACCTTTAGAGCTCACATTTTTATACGCTCTATTTTTTATACTGTGTTGCATTTTCAAGTATAAGTCTGCAAAATCATTTCTTTAATATGTGAGAATATCCTATTTTAGTGATAATAATGTGAAAAATATTTCTTCAATGTTTGGTTTTAAAGCATATCTAAATTTGTAAATCTACTTTGACTGGAAATTTTGTGAAGTGAACAACTACAAGACATGACCTATTTCGGACTATGTGTAAAATTATCTAAATTTGGAAGAGGAACAGCACAAGGTTACCTTATTTTTCCCCTCCCTATTATTTTGAGGATGTATGAATCAATAAAGAATAGAGTAATAGTAGTGATATAAAGCACTAAGAGTACTTTAAATTAATTTGATATTTCAAGGATAAGTAGTAGTAATAATATAAGGCTCTAAAAGTAGGCCTAGTGCTTTGATAATTATAACTTTGAAATTTGAAATTTTATTTTATTTTATTGGTTTGCTATCAATTTGATGTTGATTTCTACTGATTTTGTTTTTTGAATTTATCCATTACATCTTCATCAAATTGCATTATTTCATCCCCAAGGTTACCTTATTTTTCCTCTCCCCATCATTTTGATAATGCACTTATTGTATAAATGCATAAAGAATATAGTTGAATAATTCATCCCTTACCCTTCAACAAATTCTCTCACTACCCATCAAATCCGAAAAATCCAAAATCCACCAATAAGTATCCCACCCCATCTAACCACCTGCCACCCCAAAACCTCTCCACCCCCCGACACACCATTAAAATGGCGGATCCCAGTCCCGGGACACGGTCTGTGACGTCACACAGTAGGATCCCGCGCATGTGCACAAACCGATCTGGCTCCAAACGGAACCTCCAACGCCGTCATTCGTGCTAGCTCCTCCGAGCTGGAGCAACCAAGCCCCGATTTATGTGTGCTCCGAACCGCTCCGCGCGACGGTGTCCCGTGCGAATGTTGCAAAAATGTTGCAGCGAATATTTTGTTGTTGTTGAATAGAGCAGTGTGTCTAGAGTGTAACATGTGAATGTGCCGTGAAGTGAGAGCGACCAGGAGTCACCTAGAGAGAGAGAGGAGAGTTGGTGGCTGCAGAGAGAGTGTGTGTGAGAGAGAGGAAAAGACAGAGCAAGAGAGGCATCTCGTGCAAGGTACTACCACCTGCTTATCAGCATGCTTACTCAAACCTTGTTTTTCCACAATTTTCCCTGATTTTTCCCCAAAAATACAATACTTTTGTACCTCAATTATTTACAAAGTTATGCTTAATATAGTGAGGTACGCGTTATAAAGGCAGTGGAGAAAGATAGCAGAACAACGTTGCCGATCCTCAGTCTTGTCAATGCCTTCTATGGACGGTAGCTGATACAGGTTTATTGATGTAATATTAATGCCATTCGTTAAAAGCTATTTCTCATTCTCTCGTCAAACTTCCCCTGATATTGGGTTAGTTAGGTTCAATAAGGGTCAAGTGTAGGAGAGGGCCGACTGCGCCCTAACTTCGCCCTCCCAGGTATAAAATAAAAGGAGTCATTCTATTCTATTCATTCTGATTCTCCACCAAGAATACAAGGCTATTGGACCTCGATTAGTTACAAACTCAGTATTCTTACTGGTTGCTTGTTTCTTGTCGAGTTTCACCTGATTTTGCCCCAAAAATGTACTTGTGAGGTCCACGTTATAAAGGCAGTGGAGAAAGATAGCAGAACAACGTTGCCGATCCTTTGTTTTGTCAATGCCTCCTATAGACGGTAGCTGATACAGGTTTATTGATGTAATTTTAATTGTTCATTCTCGTTCAAAATAATCTATTATATTTAATTGAGGACAAAATTATATATTTCAATGAATTTTAATGATTGAGATGGAATATTTTGTTAATAAATTAATAATTCTACATTGTTAAAAGACGATCTGGCAACAGAGCAAAGCGAGAAGGAGATAGCGCTATCCGCTTTGTTGAATGATAAACAAGGATAGCAATACCATTGCTAATCAAACACTGCCATTATAACGTGGACCTCACTATAGTCTCTAGGGTAGACCTGAGTTCAATTCTATAGAACAAACAAAAAAGCAGCAGCAAAGTGCTATAGTGTGGTCCACGTTATAATGGCAGTGTTTGTTTAGCAATGGTATTGCTATCCTTGTCTATCATTCAACAAAGCGGATAGCGCTATCTCTTTCTCGCTTTGCTCTCTGTTGTCAGAGCGTCTTTTAACAATGTAGAATTGATAATTAACAAAATATTTCATCTTAATTATGTAAATTCATTATGAAAGTATCAAAAAATATAATTTCTTGCTCAATAAAATTTAATTGATTATTTTTAACTAGAATGAACCGTTAATATTACATCAATAAACCTGTACCAGTTACCGTCTATAGAAGGCATTGACAAGACAGAGGTTTGGCAACGTTTTTCTCCTATCTTTCTCCACTGCCATTATAACGTGAACCTCACTATAGCTTCTTGCCATGAGCACGTAACTAGGTTGATGTTTAGTATCAATTATTGATTAATGAAGCCTGAAAACACTCTGACAAATGTTTTGTTGCTGGCGTCTACTTTGAGCCTCGCCACCCCACTATCCTGTCTAACGGCCTTCGCGGTTACGTAAAGTAGTTTGTATCGATAAAATAACGAAAATAAAAGTATTTCTATCATCGAATGTCGATAAGATAGCGAAACTGAAAGTATTCCGTTCATTTCGTTTCGATAGTAACTTAAAATAAAAGTATTCAGTCCATGTTACTTCAATGTCATAACAAAAAACGAATCAGTTTTCAAAAGTACTTGTGAATAACAAACAATAAGGCTAGCTTCACACATATTCGGTTTCATTCGGCTCGGTTCGATTCGTTGTCGAAAACGAATGAGGCTTTCATACATATCAGGTTTTAATTTGTACGGTTCTAATTAGGTATTTTCTTCTCAAACACAGCTGTGTTTGGATTAATACAATAATTCATGCTGGTAATAAATAATATAGAAATTGTGAACTATTTGAATAGTTTATTTTCGATTATATTAATTTTGGACGTTCAGAGTGATTATTTTTTTGAATTGAAAATTTGTTTCAATTTTGACTCATGGTACATAACGTTCATCTCTTCTCTCCATTAATAAAATCATGTAATTGTCATGGGAAAAAATTTACCTGAGTTTCAATTTATCTTAATATTTTCTCAGCAAACTTATTCATTGAGAAAAAAATGCTCCAGTGAACAGCTAAAAGAAATGAAGAATTGAACATATGATTTTGTCATGGAAGATATTGAAACAGATAATCACGATATCAGGTTAGAATAAAAACAAAAAAAAGCGAGCGTGTGTAAAAGAATTTGTTTTTATTTCCGGTTTACTAGCAACGAATAGATTCTGTTAGATTGAACATAGCTTATCACACACATGCTGTGCATATATGTTTGTCAAGCTCCGTTTAATTTAATAGAATCTACAAGGACGGAAAAATAAACATTTTGTTTTAACTTTGGTGTAAACGCAGCTTAACTGCTATTGTCTTTTTTCGTTAGGGCTTCTCTTGAATATAAAAAAAATTGAAATCTAAGTAGGCCTACCCTGTTTTGAAAATTGTTTACTGACGACATGTTTCGGATATGATCAAAGTGTAGCCTACTTAATTCATACAATCCAAATTATTTTCGAAATTGCAGTTTACATAGTTTTTGTTGGAAATAACATTAGAATTTTCTATAATTCTTGTAAATTAGTTATCTTTACCATATTGTGATAGATTTCTTTTTAATAACTGTTGTGTATTCTCAATGTATCATTGGATTTTCCTTTTAATAATCAATAATCATAATAGTATTACCCTGATATTATTGATAATTCACTTGAAGCTGTAATCATGATATTTATTTAGATCTTTCTAGAATATCTTTCTCATCTTTTAGACACTTTCAGATTTTTCTGCGTTTTGTCAAGAAACGTTATTATTTAATAATAATTTATTATTGGTTTTCGACATTTTACTAGAATAAAAGTAATTTTAATATGATTTGATTACTGATCAATCTGTAGTTGAGAAAAAATGGATAAATTAGATATAAGAGTCAGGATCTAAATACTGATGAATGGATGACGAATTCATCTATACTATAATAAAGGAATGAACTGGCTTATGCACGTACGGAATAGGAAAATTATGTTTGACGCATCATCACTTCTAAACTACTGGACTGATTAACTTAAAATTTTTCATATTGAATCTTAACTAACCGAGGATGGTTATAGGGCCTATTTTCAATTCTCCAAGATTTCAAACTCATGTTTTCAGTTTGTCAAGTTTTAAAATAGACCCTTCGGAGCACGGGGTTCCTGCTAGTCTACAATCAATTCGTACACTTCATCAATCAAATCCCAAGGTCACAATTTTAGAAAAATTTACAAATAAAGAGATCACATTAGATTCCTTTATTTATGTATGTTACAATATTTTCTGGCTTATACACTAATTTACATTGAATCATGGTTATGCTAATTTATTCAGCGAATTTTACAAAGTATAATTTTATTCATTGAGGATAAAGATTGAAAGCAATTAGAATAACGATGGTATAATAATGTGATGTAACTTCATAAATCGGCGGTGTTTCAACAAAGAATATTGTCGATTCTCTAAGAAGGATATAAAATAATATCCTTACCATTAACACACGACAGAGACAGAGTGTGATAGAGACACACTTCCATTAACACACGACAGAGACAGAGTGTGACAGAGATACACGAGGAGAGTGAGAGTAGAAGAAAGAGAGAGAGAGAGTGTGTGAGTGAGAGTGTAAATTAGTATAAAAAGAGAGAGATTAGAATAGATTAGAGTTCTTTATTTATGTATGTTACAATATTCACTGGCTTATACACTTATTTACATGACGGTATTGCCAATTATTCAACGAGTTTTACAAAGTATGAATAATTAATCAATGAGAATAAAAATTGAATGAAATTAGAATAACGATAAAATAATAATAATGTGATGTAACTACGGCGGTGTTTCAACAAATAATTGTCGATTCTCTGAAAAGGATGTGAAATAATATTTTTCACATCAACACACAACTGAGAAAGAGAGATAGATAGAGAGAGAGAGAGAGTGTGTGTGTGTGTGTGTGTGTGTGTGTGTGTGTGTGTGTGTGTGTGTGAGAGAGAGAGAGAGAGTGAGTGGAAGAGTAAGAGAGAGAGAGCGTGTGAGAGAGACAGTGATTGAAGTAGTGTCCAGTGTAGAAATCTGTTTCTCGGCATCTGAGCCCTCAACCCTTATCCCCCAAACTCCACTACCCTTGAAACAGCTACCATCTGATTTGAACCCCCCTGATACCCTTCAAAGTGCCAGCACCTGATTTGACCCCCCCCCTGGCTAAAAGTCACCCCCACCCCTAACTCCCCAATGACTTGTCAGCACAAACGCTGTGAGGAGACTCATTCAATATAGATACAGTCAACCCCAAATACTGGGTTCACTGATATAGATATAGGCCAGTACGTTGTCCCCATAGCGCAGTAAGTCTCCTTCAGATGGATAGGTATTGTCAGAGTGCAGGGTAGCCTATATTTCCTACATTTTATTTCAAAAACATTTCAAATTTATGATAATTCTTTCAAATAGAATCACAGTTTATATAGTGAGGTCCACATTATAATGGCAGTGGAGAAAGATAGGAAAACAACGTTGCCGATCCTCTGTCTTGTCAATGCCTTCTATATACGGTAGCTGATACAGGTTTATTGATGTAATATTAACTGTTCATTCCCGTTTCAAATAATCAATCATCCTGATCTACTTATTCATTTGTAATTCAATTGTACAAAAAACACAATTCATTATGATGACTGGGGGAACCAAACAAAATCTAGCTTAATTTTGTTCTAAAAGTAAAAAATATCCTTATTCTCTCCATAAATTTCTAGATTGATTTGCTCAATAGCGGTACCTAACTAAAATACTAAGCTCCGGTTGCACAACAGCCGGTTACATTTTAACCGTGATTAATTTCACGAGAACCAATCAGAGAACCCGTCTCTTCAAAAACGCCATCTCTGATTGGTTCTCGTGAAATTAGCCACGGTTAGAATTTAACCGGCTGTTGTGAAACCGGGCCTAAACCGTGGAAGTCCCGATGCTCCAAATTACACATTTATCCAACAATAATCTTCAGCTATCTGTTTCCATTAATCTCAAGACAGACCAGACCATTAATCATAATACAGTACACGAAGCGACATGGCCCGAACAAAAATGTAAGCTTCTCTCTCATTGGCTGAATCGATTATTGCATCGAGTTCCTGGAACGAGGAATACATCCATTAGAAGAAGTAGCAGAAGTAGAAGAAAAGAAAAAGGATAATTTGAAGGAGATTAGGACGAGGGAGGAGAAGATGACGAAGAAGAAGAAGAAGAAGAAGAAGGAGAAAGAGAAGAAATTTAGACAAAAGAAGAACAAGAGGCGGACGAAGATGTTGATAAAGGAGTAAGAGGAGGAGGAAGAATAATAGAAAGAGATGGAATTCCATCTGTAACTGGTTGGCCGCTTTGGCTTCGTATAAAATGAGCGCTGCTATCCAGAGATTGTTATTTTGGTGTAAGGGTAAGCATTCCTGACTAGCAATTTGGAGGTACCAGGTTCGATTCCCGGGCTGGCAACTAATTTTTGGATAGTAGTTCTCATCGAATTTCCATCTAGCTGTTAGCCCTGTTGTCAATGTCTGCTGTAGCACAGGTCTTCGGGGTGATTTGCAGCATTTATTTAGGATTTTCGTTAAATAATAATTAAATAATAGAAAGGCTGTTGGTGATGAAGAAGTAGGGAAAGTAGAACAAGGAAAAGAAGAAAAAGGAGAAGAAGATGATGAAGAAGAAGAGGAAGAAGAAGAAGAAGAGGAAGCAGGAGGAGAGAATGGAGAAGAAAAGCCTGAGATGAGAAGACTTGACCCTCTAGTGGAAAGTTCACCAAGTCATCTGCATAATTTCTTAGGCCAAGAAACGGTCTTATAGCGGTACTATAGATGCTGCATCTCAACGCCATAATAATATAGCCCCAAAAGGCTCATTCAATTACTTTGGGGGGAATTGTTTTTCTTCTTCCACTTTCTCTTCTCCATTTTCTTTTTCTTCTTCTCCCTCTCCTTCTTCTTCTTCTCTTCTCCTTCCATCTTTTTTCTCTTGGGGTTGAAAAAGGTGCTAAGTAGAATCGAAATACCTCCATAGAGCTGTTGTTGGAATATAAATCAGTTTTAAGGTGAGTAGGCCTACCTACCTCAGCCAGTGGTCGAGAACTGTTGAGTTTGATAGTGATTTTGTAGTGTCTTGAGGTTTTCTGTGGTTGATGATGATGCCTGAATATGTATGTGACTTGTGCATGTTGAATACCATGGTTCGAAGTCTACAGTGAGGTACATGCCATAATGGCAGGGATTAGATTAGATTAGAGTTCTTTATTTATGTATGTTACAATATTTACTGGCTTCTACACTAATTCACATTAAATGATGGTAATGCTTTATTCAACGAATTTTACAAAGTATAAAAAAATTAATCAATGAGAATGAAGATTGAACGCAATTAGAATAACGATAATATGACAATTGTGGTATAACATCATAAATCGGCGGTGTTTCAACAAATAATTGTCGATTCTTTGAAAAGGATATAAAATAATATCCTCCCCTTTAACACACTACCGGATGAGAGACAGAAGAACACAGTTGCCTATTCTCTGTCTTGCCACTGTCCCCTACAGAATATAGCTGATACCTGTATATCTGATCGAATTTTAACTAATCAATCTTGTTTAAAATTATCAATATAGTGCTTTTCATACATTTTTATATTTTTTCTTGTATTATTTTAATGATCTCACGATTGAGATTAAATACTATGTTGATTAATCATACTTCTACATTGTTGAAAAACGATCTGGCATCTTTGTAGTGGTAGGAAGGATATCACTATATGCTTTGTCGAATGACAGACAAGGATAGCAACACAAATGTTGATCAAATACTGTCATTATAACGTGGAGCTCACTATAGGATTTGGAGAGAAGACAGTGTGAATTAGCCTATATTCTAAAGTGACTATTCAAACCCAATGAATAAAGCAGTGGGAATTCACTGATAATCAGGCAATCAGAAACCTGGGAAAAATAAATAATAATAAGATGAGGAAGAAGAATAATAAGAATATGAATGAAAAGAAAAAAGACCCGAAAAAGAAGAAGAAGAAAAATAATATTGGAAAAACAAGAATAGACTTTGTCACTGATGTTACAATACTGGAATTTTCCACTCAGTACCGGTTAGGCGATAGTAATAGGTGAGACATCAACTAATCAATATTTCACTCTATTTACTCTTCTTCTCCTTCTCCTTCTTCTTCTTTTCTTCTTCTTCTTCTTCTTCTTCTTCTTCTTCTTCTTCTTCCTCATCATCATCATCATCATCATCATCATCTCATCATCATCATCATCATCATCATCATCATCATCATCATCTCATCATCATCATCAATCATCATCATCATCATCATCATCACATCATCATCATCATCATCACATCATCATCATCATCATCATCATCATCATCATCATCATCATCATCATCATCATCATCATTCATCATCATCATCATCATCATCATCATCATCATCTTCTTCTTCTTCTTCTTCTTCTTCTTTTCTTCTTCTTCTTCTTCTTCTTCTTCTTCTTCTTCTTCTTCTTCTTCTTCTTCTTCTTCTTCTTCTTCTTCTCCTCCTCCTACTTTTTCTACTCCTTCTGCATCTTCTTCTCCTACTTCTCCTTCACCTCCTTCACCTCCTCATTATTCTTATGCCCTTCACTTTCTCCTTATTCTTTGCCTCCTTGTTCTTCTTCTTTCTCTCCTCCTTCCTCCTCATCTTATTTTTCTTCTATCCCTCCATGCCTTCTTCTTCCTCCTTTTCTTCTTCATTTATCCTCTTCTTCCACCTCATTTTTATGCGTAAAAGGACATTAGTATTCTACTGTCATCTCTCACCTTATATTATTGTAGTGTCCCTTCTTTTCACTCCGTTCCAAAACCTCTTATAACTTTCTTGATTTATTCTTCCTTATGTTCTAATCCGAACATCTGAAATAATCTTCTTTCCTTATTTCCTTTTATCTGATCTCCTCTGACCTCCTATCTTTCTCTTCTTGTTCTTGTTATTCTTTTTCTTGTTGTTGTTCATTTTCTTTTCATTCGTCTATTCGTCTTTTGAGACTTATTTATTTATTCATTCATTCATTAGGTTAGCAAAAACAATACAATGATCGGAGAAGAAAAAACAGGCTATTGCCCAAAACTTCTCCAATTTCCTAATTTAGTTTCAAACTGTCCAAATATTATACATAGGTTCCTCCTGAACGAATACACTCTTGAAATCTGTGTTGACGATTCCTCATTGATCGCTGCAACATCTGCGTTTCCTGGTCCCATGATCTGTCCACCTACGATTTTCTGTTTGTATTGTAGAGCTATCCCAAATCGAACGTTTTCACAACTTGGCCAATAACTGTGGTTGAATCATAACAGACAATTCAAAATGAAATTAACAATATCCCAGCTGAAATGTTGCAGCAATCGTTCAGAAATCTCAACACAGATTTCAAGAGTGTATTCGTCCAGGAGGAGCCATCTTAAAGAAGTAATTGTCAAAAAGTGATAGATGTTATTAGAAATTCTCAAATGGCAAGTCTTGAACTTTTCGCCACACTGCACAGAAAGCAGCTGTTTTCCAGTCCCTACGTAGATCTGAAAAACATTGTTTGCAGACGACTCTCGTCTGACATCAGAACAGGTTTCTTTCCGGCCTAGGCCGGAAAGAGTACTCTTTCCAGCCGCTAACATGGAACTAAGAAAGGTGATCAATAAACAGCTGATCAAAAAACTTTTCATAATTCGTGTTCATTATTCAATAACTAGACCATTCATAATAATATCATCTTATTGCCATTTGCAAGAATAAAAAAGTATAAACTCATCCTCCCACATAATTGAACATCATCTTTTAGGTTATTTAGACAAATCAGAATAAAAAATAAAAATACTTGGACAATTTCCTGATATTCAGATTACCTCAGATTTGCTAGAGCTATCACCTTTCATTCCTGCTTTCGGAAGTGCTTAGTAAACAACAAATTCTCATATATATATTGTTTATTTTTGTGTGTGGCGAAAAATAGCGTTCGTATCACGGGCAGAAATGTTTTTCCGGCTCTCAATCTTTTCTAGTCCTCGGCCTACGGCCTCGGACTTGAAAACCGATTTCGAGCCGGGAAAATCTAATTTTCTGCTCTAGGTGCGAAATATACTATTACATTAATTTGAATAAAATCTTTTTTGTCCTTCCCGCTAATGTGTTATGGCGTTTTTTAAAATTCCCGTTATTCTGTGTCACCCCGTATTTTCACAATGTACCCTAACCACTGGAGAAATAAATAATAAATAACTAAACAAATAACCTGAATGCTTCTCCACAATATGTATTCACAATGTATCCTACCCACTCAAAGATATCCCGTCAAGTGACCCAAATAGGCATTCGGAGATCGAAAGATTCCCTACAAAACTGTCTCCCGTTTTTCATACGTTTTCCTCCGCTTTCCTTCTTTTCCAGACGATTTTCCCACCTCTCCCCTTAGCAAACTCTTCCTCTCTGTTTTTCCCCGATTTTTCTCTTTCCAAGACGATTTTCCCCACGTCTTCTCCAAGACCAACTTTTCCTTCCTGTTTTCTCCCCGTTTTTACTCTCTCCCAGACGATTTTCCCCATCTCTTGTTCTAGACCAACTTTTACTCTCTGTTTTTCCCTTCGCTTTTCCAGATGATTCACCCCACCTCTTCCCCTAGACCAACTTTCCCTCTCTGTTTTTCCCCGTTTTTTCTCTTTCCCAGACGATTTCCTCCACCTCTTCCTCTAGACGAAATTCTCCTCTCTGTTTTTCCCTTCGCTTTTCCAGATAATTCACCCCACCTCTCCCTTTGGACGAACTTTTCCTCTCTGTTTTTCCCTCCTCTTCCCCAGATGATTCACCCCTCTCTACCCTCAGACAAACTCCCCCTATCTCCCTCTTCAGGGAAAGGATTTAGCGACTTTGTGGGGGTGGAGGGAAGACTCAAGACACACTAAATAAAAGGCGAGGGATTTAAGTTGAGGGCGCTGGGGAGTTCCACCCCCCTACGATCATAAGGGGGGATACTGTAAATAAGGAATAGTCGGGGCCACTCTAGAGACCTCTTGCGTCTATGATAAACGGTTGCTCCATGCTTTGTTTCCAGATGGGAGTTAAGCTCTCTATGCTTCTAAGCCGTCTAAGCTTCTAAGGCCCTCTATGCTCGGGCTTTGTAGCCTACTACAAGGCTACTGTAGAAATCTGTGATACATTGGAAAATCTTGACTGGAACGCTCGTGAAATATCTCAAGATTAGTGCTGTGCACAACGAACTGGCAACACTGTGATAGTGGGCTTATGATCAGCTGTTTGATGACTCTAGTGAGGTCCACGTTATAATGGCAGTGGAGGAAGATAGGTGAACAGTGTTGCCGATTCTCTGCCTTGTATAGAGTACAGCTGATACCGGTATATCTGATGTAATATCAACTGTTTATTCTCGTTTAAAATAATCAATAATATGATATTTTATTAGGCGAGAAACGATATTTTTCAATAATTTCATAATTAATTTTCATAATTAAGATGAGATATTTCGTTAATTAATTATCAATTCTACATTGTTGAAAGACTATCTGGCTACAGAGCAAAACGAGAAAGAGATATCACTATCCGCTTTGTTGAATGATAGACAAGGATAGCTTGCTAATCAAACACTGCCATTATAACTTGGTGCTCACTATATAAGTGATAACATTGTCTGATGTAATGTTGACCGTTCATCCTTGTTTAAAATGGTCAATCATATTTTATTCATCAAGAGAGAATATTTTCAATGATTGAAAAATACATTTTTATAATAAAATCTCAATTCTGAGATTGAAGATTTTTCAATTATATTTATAAATTGTTGATTAAACGATCAGGCAACACTGGAGAGCTACAAAAGGATAACACGATCTGCTTTGTTGAATGATAGACAAGGATAGCAACACCAATGTTAATCTTATACTGTCATTATAACTTGGACCTCATTATAACAGTTCTTACCCTTATTAAAAAGATAACATAGAAAAAACATTTCTCCATTATTTTTATATCAGTAATCACCCTCAAAAATAGTATTCTCAGATTTAAAATGAGAGCTAATCACTGTCTTAAATCAGAGTTATCTGCAGAAATCTGAAAGCTAGAAGACCATGATTAAAACGTGATTGAATACAAAAATCACTTATTTATTCTGGATATCTGGAATCACACTAGAAGATAGCATTCTCTAGAATTGAAGAGAGCTAATCACTGTCCTAAATCACATTTCACCCCACACAGGCTAGGCCTCGGGGCGTTTTTTGTTTTATTCATTCTTATAGAAGAATCTTATCATTTTGTTACATCATTATCACTGTACATTTCTATCTTTAGATGATAAGAAACAGATTTTCCTGTTATTGTACTAGTTTTTGGATGAATAAAATCTTTTTCATTTCATCAGAGTTATCTGCTAATCTTTGAAAACAGAGAGAACATGATTTCCACGAGCTACTTTTAAGAGCTTATCATGTACACTATAGTGAGGTCCACGTTATAATGGCAGTGTTTGATTAGCAATGGTATTGCGATCCTTCTCTATCATTCAACAAAGTGGATAGCTCTATCTCTTTCTCGCTTTGCTCTGTAGCCAGATCGTCTTCCAACAATGTAGAATTAATAATTAATTAACAAACTATTTCATCTTATATCATTGAATCATTGAAAAATATAATTTCTTGAAATTGATGTTGCTTTCCATAATTAAACAAGAAATTATAACATTGTTGTAGTTCAGACACTGTGTTACTTGTAAATATTTGAAAAAATCTGGTGTGGTACACTCACACAACTTTCCTTGCTCATTGATCTATGAGCCTCATTCTTAAACGAGGATAATCTAGGGGAATAACATTATGCCGATTGGCGGCTTAATAATTTATTGAAACTACGATTATACTATTGTTATTGTTTCAGAGTACATCTTCCTTTGTTTGAATCATGAAAGTTGAGGTTTTTCTAAAAGTTGTCAAAACAGCCGTTCTACAAATAAAATATCGACGTGTGTTCTTTTGAATAAACTGCTCTACCACCTACCTCAAGCACGAGAAGGGGGTTACAAAGTAAATTTCTCAAGGATGGGATGGACCCCTGTTAGTTTCTCAGGGAGGAAACTCATGCTAGTTTATAGAGCTGATATATAACTATACAGGGTATGAATTTGAAAAAAATCGGTCAAGTCATTTTTGAGAAAATCATGAAAAACATGTTTTTTTGCGATTATCCGCCATTTTTCAAGAATATTACGGAGCTCCTGCAATTTTCCCAGAAATGAGACTCATGTCAGTGATAGGCCTTTTAAATAGCTATCCAGGGTATAGATTTGAAGAAAATCGTTAGAGCCGTTTTCGAGAAAACCGTGAAAAACATGGTTTTTTAGTAATTATCTTATTGTCAGATCCTCATGGTATAAGGACCTTAAGTTTAAAATTTCAAGTCAATCGGTTGATTAGGAATGGAGTTATCGTGTTCACAGACATACACACATACATACATACACACACACACACCAATACACACACAACCCATACACACACAACACACACACACACACACAAGACCAACACCCAAAATCATGTTTTTGGACTCAGGGGACCTTGAAACGTATAGAAAACTTGAAATTAGGGTACCTTAATTTTTTTGGAAAGCAATACTTTCCTTACCTATGGTAATAGGCAAGGAAAGTAAAAAAATTACTTTTCTTGGAGTATTGAGGAATGCATTCCACTCCTGAAGAGAAGCTCATCAGCCTCATAAACAAGCCTCATTCAGCTCCTCTTCAGGAGTGGAATGCATTCCTCAATACTCCAAGAAAAGTAAGTGTTTTTCAAATATTTACAAGTAACACAGTGTCTGAACTACAACAATGTTATAATTTCTTGTTTAATAAAATATGATTGATTATTTAAAACGAGAATGAACAGTTAATATTACATAAATAAACCTGTATCAGCTACCGTCTATGGAAGGCATTGACAAGACAGAGGTTCGGCAACGTCGTTCTGCTATCTTTCTCCAATGCCATTATAACGTGGACCTCATTATATATTTCAAATTAAAGCTAATCACTACCCTAAATCAGAGTTATCTGCTGAGCTTTGAAAGCAGAAAGAACGTGATTTTTACGTGCTACTTTATGGAACTGAGAGCTTATCATACACTATAATGTGCGTGTCCGTAATAGCTGCAATCAGTGCTGGAAAAAAAACTAAAAAGGGATATCTGACTACCCCTTGCATATATTATTATAAAGCATGGATACCACAATACCATTTGCTAAGTTAAAAAAAGTAAATTCGTATGGCTTTTGTTGGTGGGGAGTCCCTTGCGGGAAGGTCCCACCGCCGGAATATATAATTTAAGCCGTCAATGGGCCTTACGACTGTCATACTTCAGCCGGGACCGACAGTTTAACGTGCCCATCCGATAACACGGATTTGCTAAGTTACTATGCATTACTAAAAATCTGGTGTGGCGCACTCACACAACTTTCCTTGCCGTTATGAAAATTGATCACCTGAAGCTAGTGTTCCCGCGCATCTCAAGTCTACTATTCAAAGATTTGAGCCAGCTGGTGACAGGGCAATAACGCTGGAGACACACGAGGTCTGCTATCTCTCATAGTGAATCATTTAATAGAATCAACAGTTGCCAACAGTTCGCAATTGGATAATTATTACATTTTCTCGAATTTCGAGCTTATTTTTAATTTTAGGTGAAAATGTTACTGAACATTAATTGTAGAGATTCTCATGCTCAATCTTTTCCACTCAAAATTTTTTGTTCAAATTGTATCTGAAGCCTGATAATTGAGAATCTAAAATCAAACTTTGCATAGATGGGGCGGAGCTCCTAAAATTTTCACAGATATTGGACTTGTGGCAGTTGATAGAGCTTATCGATGGCTATTGTAGGTATAACTTTAATAGAAATCGTTTGAGCCGTTTTCGAGAAAATCGCGAAAAACCCTGTTTTTGACAACATTTTCGCCATTTTAGCCGCCATCTTGAATTGCATTTGATCGAAATTGTTCGTGTCGGATCCTTATATTGTAAGGACCTTACGTTTCAAATTTCAAGTAATTCCGTTAATTGAGAGATGAGATATTGTGTACACACACACACACATACACACATACAGACCAATACCCAAAAACTACTTTTTTGGACTCAGGGGACCTTGAAACGTATGGAAATTTAGAAATTGGGGTACCTTAATTTTTTTCGGAAAGCAATACTTTCCTTACCTATGGTAATAGGGCAAGTAAAGTAAAAAGGGATATATGACTGCCCCTTGCATATATCATTATGAAGCATGGATACTACAATACCAGTTTGTAAATTACTATGCATTACTAAAAATTTGTATATCTTTAGTGAGGTCCACGTTATAATGGCAGTGTCTGATTGGAAATGACATTGCTATCCTTGTTTATCATTTAATATAGCAGATAGAGCTATCTCTTTCTTGCTTTGCTCTGTTGCCAGATCGTCTTTCAACAATGTAGAATTAATGATTATCAACAAAATATCTCATCCTAATTATGAAATTAATGGAAAATATAATTTCTTGCTTAATAAAATATAATTGATTATTTTAAACGAAAATGAACAGTTAATATTACTTTTTGTGTAGTTGAGAAGTTGATATTGTGGTAATTATTCATATTGAATGAAAAAGACTGAGAAATTGTCAAAAAACACATATTTATCGATACCATAGAGAAACAATAGCATAAGTAGATATCCCATGGTATAGGACGTTTATGTCGCAACTTTTACTGTTATCTCAAGCTGATAGTCCACGTAGTTCTTTCCTGTGAAGCTTTATGACACTGATAGTCTCTCATATTGTGCCGCTCATACACTCTCACCCGGTGAAAACAGTAAAAATCGACAGTAATCAGCTTGAGATAACAGTAAAAGTTGCGACATAAAAGCCCTATACCATGGGATATCTACTCACGCTATTGTTTCTCTATGTTGATACTTAGAAAGACCGGTTTCGGTTATTACAACATTGTCAATCTCTGATAGTTTATCTTTCATTCAAGATGAAAGTCAGTCAATCTGACAGTCTTTTTCATTTAAGTTAATATTACATCAATAAACCTTTATCAACTACCGTCTATAGGAGGCATTGACAAGACAGAGGATTGGCAACGCTGTTCTCCTATCTTTCTCCACTTCCATTATAACGTGAACCTCACTATAGAACTAGTATCGACATCAGATACCACAGTCCAATTCCAATAGATAATTTAGAAATCAGTCTGTGATCATTATTTATTTTCTTATTATTCTAATTTTTACAAAGTAGCACTGATTGGGAGAGAAAAACTAAGGATACTCCTTGTACTATTTCTCTCCCAAATTTAGATAACATTTTAAAAGTCCAAAATAGGGTTATGATTTCACTTTACTAAAATTTAGTCCTTTTTCACTCAATTACAATCCCTACTTTAGTTTCAGAATCGATTCTAAAGGTGTATCCTATTATATTAAGCGAGCAATTTCTGTATGTCTGTTTATATTTTTATATCTGGTTATTTATGTTCAACGGATCTCGTAAACGGCTCTAACGATTTCCACGAAATTTAGTACAAAGTAGGTTTATGATATACAAATACGATTGCACTAGGTCTCATCCTTGGGAAAACTCGCTGAACGACATTAAAAGGATAATTATTCATCCTTGGCTGAAACAACTGAGACTTTCGTCGTCTGTGGATTGTAATACTTGGGCGAGTAATTCTGTGGAAAATCAAAATATCGCATCCCAGCTGTAAAATATAAACACGATCATTTTAGAGAACTGCGTTCTGTTTATCTATATATAAGCGAATTGGCACTCACTCACTGACTGACTGACTCACACACTCACTCACTCACTCGCAGAACTAAAAATCTACCGGACCAAAAACGTTCAAATTTGGTAGGTATGTTCAGTTGGCCCTTTAGAGGCGCACTAAGAAATCTTTTGGCGATATTTTTACTCTAAGGGTGGTTTTTTTAAGGGTTCAAAGTTCGTCTTTTAGCATGTATATTCTTCTTATTCTCTTAATTATAATTGAAAAATGTCCATACCACATGTTAATATAGAACTATAATCTAGAGAGAGTACCTCTTCGAAACAGTTGTTAACTGGTAACTAAATTGATAATTTTGTCAGGTTGGCATTAAGTTGAGTTGACTTTGTTAGGTTGGCACCAAGTTGAAGATTGAAATGCATTTATCACGGAAAAATTGATTGGGCACTGCTACTTCAATCAGAGCTATTCCTGGGAATATTATATCACTAGCCGTCAGGCTCGCTTCGCTTGCCATATCCGTTCAGCCAGACTTTTAGTCTGCACCCCCGACTGGATCGTCCTAACATATGATGAAAATGCTCAAATGAAAAATGCAGGCGAGCGAAGCGAGCCTGCTGATCTCATTCATGGATGATCCAGCCGGGGGTCCAGGGGGCGGAGCCCCCTGGCTAGACGGATATGGCGAGCGAAGCGAGCCTGACGGCTAGTCAATAAATAAAAATAACGATCGAAGCTCGATGCCCCGATATTGGATGTATTAAGGGTGGGCAAAAGATCAATCAAAGCTCAAATCAGATCACCAGGACTAATATCGACATCAGATACCACAACCCAATTCAAATCGATGATTTGAGAAATCAGTGTAGGGTGATTTGAATGAGCATAGCTGCACCGCTATCTATGAATGAACGGAATTCGAAATTATCGGACGCTTTGGACACCAATAATTGCTGCCGTTATTTTGATGATGGGGCATCAGTTTTGGGGGGTTGCTGGTCAGGGGTAGGGGGCAAATAGGCCCCCCAAACCAGGGTTTAAGGGGTTGCAAGGGAGGGGTTAATATTGATCGGGCGCTGGATATTAGTGGGCTATGAACAGACGTGACGACTACCGTACTACAGAGCAGTTAACGATCTATACTGAGAATCACTGTCAGTACTGTCTACTGTGTATTGTCTACTGTATATTGTCTACTGTATACTGTCTACTGTCTACTGTACACTGTCTACTGCAAACTGCTCACTGTATAATGCCATAGAGGAAAGTTAGAAAGAAGATATGAAAGAAGAAGAAGAAGAAAGAAGATATATGTTAGAAACAAGATTATGGTATCTCATGGTATAGTGCGTTTATGTTGCAAATTTCACTGTTAACCTAGCCGATAGTTCTAATAGTTGTTTTTGTTAAGGCTGTGAAAAGGGTGAAAATAAACTCTCTACTGGTGATATTTTTCAAAGTTTTTCGATTAGTATGTCATCAAGCTATCAAAATGAACAATTTTTTTCAGAAAAAATTTTTTTTCGGCCATTACTTTCTGAGATATGAGCACCTAAAGTTTAAATTTTTTGGACAGAACATTTCACATTCGGTAAGAGATAAATTCATGAGATTTAGACAACTTTTAGTTGAGTTATTCTTGGTCATTTTTGGTAAATTGAATAACTTTCTCAGAAAGTGATATTTCAGAAAAAGTTTTGTTTTATTCAATAAAAAATACTGCAGCTATAGGCTGCAGAAGAACTGCGTTGTGGAAAAATACTAAAAAGTATCTGCCGATATCAAAAGGAGGAGATTGAAATTCTTTGGACATTTTCGATGAGACTGCCGGGGGATCGAATGACGAAAAGAATCCTACTTTTTGTGAAGAGCAAAAAGACGGGGGGAAATTGGATTAAAAAATGTACAGAAGGACTTATCTGATGCAGGAATTGACGATGACATAATATTTGACAGAAACCAATTCAGAAGGAGTGTTGCAAAGTGGGAAATACGCGCCGTGGAAATTAAGAGGAGAAATGTAGTCTTTTCCCAAGAAAGAAGAGAGGCTATATCGGCTAGAATGAAAATTTTTGGGATAATCGTAGAAATAAGGATCTAGTACGGCATCACAAGTAAATACTTAGCGATTTCCATACAAGGGAATTTGACGCATAATAATAATAATAAAAAATACCATGAAGAATTTATCCTCTGAATCTCATTAATTTATCTCTCACCGAATTTGAAATGTTCTGTCCCAAAATTTTAAACTTTAGGTGCTCATATCTCAAAAAGTGATGATCGGAAAAAAATGCTTTCCTGGGAAAATTTTTTTATTTTGATAGCTTGATGATATACAAATTGAAAAACTTTCAAAAATATCACCAGTAGAAAGTCCATTTTTACCCTACGCACAGTTCTGTGACGCTGGTAGTTTCTCATACTGTAATTTTATTCAATATTTGTAATGTCGATTAACATTGTCTACTGTTATCAATGCGGTAGTTTGGAGTTGAAGTGTAGTTGATTGGTACCAGCTGTAGATAATAGTTCCTTAGAAGACCTATACAAATAATATTATCAGTACTCTATCATTGAGAAACTGGAAAATGTTAGGAAAAAATTATTCACCAAAAGAGAATTGTTCATATTTGTAGGATATGAGATTTTAGCGATGGTAATTCTATTTTGTCGTATGATATAATACCATCATATGAGAGTAGACATGTTATTGATTTAAAAAACAACATCGTTAATTAAGATAAATAAACTAGTAGTTCAGTGAACAGTAGACCTCACGCAGTATTCTCATCCACAAGTACCTGATTGAAACTATACGGTAGACCTTATGAAATTCAGCAATAGACTGGCTTCTCCACACATCTGTGTAATCACTTGTCAGCTGATTTATAATGAATAATTCTATAGTCTGATTTTTACTCTAATATTGGCGTATGAAGGAGGCTCCTTTTCCCTTTTATATTACCCTGAAATGCAAAATTTCCAAAAACCTTGTATATACGTCGACGCGCAATTAAAAAAGGAACATACCTGTTAAATTTCATGAAAATCTATTACCGCGTTTCGCCGTAAATGCGCAACATATGAACATTTAAACATTAAGAGAAATACCACCTCAGATTCACCTCAAGAAAGAGAGTTGTTCATATTGCATTCATCAATTACTGAAGAATAACAGAATAATTTACAATTTTTTGAATTTAGCTTAGCTGATATTGATCCCAAATTGGAAGATGGAAAAAATAATATTTGAATTTTGTGTGATTCATCATATATAGCATATTTCCTGGACCATCCATTGACAATCAACAACTATGAACGCATAAAATTCATCTTGGAAACACTGATTTAACCTATCTTTTTTAAATTAATCACTCTACTGATGGATATTA
This sequence comes from Nilaparvata lugens, assembly GCF_014356525.2. NCBI lineage: Eukaryota > Metazoa > Arthropoda > Insecta > Hemiptera > Delphacidae > Nilaparvata > Nilaparvata lugens. Next base: position 11,957,774 of record NC_052509.1, on the reverse strand, counting down.
CTACCAATTGAGAAGAATTTGTCTTCGGAATAATAAATGCTGCTAGACTAAGCACATAGGAAGTCCGTATAGAGATGTGAATGAAAATATTGATTGTCAGATGAATTTCATGATTCACCAATAGTATATTTCGCACCTAGAGCAGAAAATGAGATTTTTCCGGCTCGAAATCGGTTTTCAAGTCCGAGGCCGTAGGCCGAAAAAACATTTTTGCCCGTGGTGCCAACGCTATTTTTCGCCACACACAAAAATAAACAATATATATATATATGAGAATAGTTGTTTACTAAGCACTTCCGAAAGCGTAAGTGGAAGGTGATAGCTCTAGCAAATCTAAGGTAATCTGAATATCAGGAAATTGTCCAAGTATTTTTATTTTTTATTCTGTTTTGTCTAAATAATCTGGAAGATGATGTTCAATTATGTGGAAGGTTGAGTTTACACTTTTTTATTCCTTCAAATGACAATAAGAGTATATTATTATAAATGTTTTAATTATTGAATAATGAACACAAGTAATGAAACGTTTTTTGATCACCTTTCTTAGTCCATGTTAGCGGCTGGAAAGGGTACTCTTTCCAGCCTAGGCCGGAAAGAAACCTGTTCTGACGTCAGACGAGAGTCGTCTGCAAACAATGTCTTTCAGATCTACGTAGGGACTGGAAAACAGCTGCTTTCTGTGCAGTGTGGCGAAAAAATAAAATCAAGTGTGACATGAGATACATTGACTTTTTGGCGGTACGAGATTTGCCGGGCCAGCTAGTGTTACATACAAGGAATTTTGACGGTTTAAAGTTCACTTTAAACTTTAAATATTTGTTGATTGGGGAGCAGAAATGTTACATACAATTAATGCTGACTGTTCTATATTCACTCACTATAAACTGAACATCTATTGACCGAGCGAAGTGAGGTCTAAGATTCAAGTCGACGGTTTGGCATTTCTTTCAATGTTTAAATGTTTGAATGTTTATATGTTGCGCATTTACGGCGAAACGCGGTAATGGATTTTCATGAAATTTGACAGGTATGTTCCTTTCTAATTGTGCGTCGACGTATTACAAGGTTTTGGAAATTTGCATTTCAAGGATATATAAAAGGAAAAAGTAGCCTCCTTTATACGCCAATATTAGAGTAAAATCAGACTATAGAATTTATTCATCATGAATCAGCTGACAAGTGATTACACAGATGCGTGGAGAAGCCAGTCTATTGCTGTATTTCCATAAGGTCTATAGTTTCAATCAGGTACTTGTGGATGAGAATACTGCGTAAGGTCTACTGTTCACAGAACTACTAGTTAGTTGGATGGGAAGCCATAATGGTTCTATTCAAAAGGGAATATGCTGACATTATAAAGTGAATCGACTGAGGAGAGCAGTTTAAAATCTAGTAGTAGCGTCGTGTGAGGTAATTGGCAACGCCTTATCAGTTTACACCAGAGACTGTCTTCTTCTCCTCCTCCTCCCCCTTCCTCATCCTCCTCCTACTCCTCCTCCTCCGCCTCCTTCTCCTCCTCCTACTCCTACGGGAATCTGTAACTTGCGCCCAGCGGCCTGAATGTGTTTGGCCACTCACAGATTAAACGTAACAGAGTGAACGTCCGTGACGTCATCACGAGTGATGCCATTTCGCTCTCACTAGCAGCCGACATTACGTTCCCCGAATGAAGGAGCGAAATTCAAATTCACTACAGTATCCTAAGGAAGCTTCATACAAAACACTACTGTATTATGACAACATATTACCCAAGTTAATGAGATACATATTTCTATCCTATAATTACATTCTAATTGATATTGAAAGATTGGGCTAGAACCATGATTGTACGAACAATCATTCATTAAGATACAGTCATTTTGAATGAATAATCTCTGTCAAATTGGTTCTAGCAGACACATCGTCTCAATCATTCATTCTAATGTTTTGACTTTTCATTTCTGAATTTTGTTTCAATGACAAAGACAATGTGGATGATAGATAAAGATATATTTTTTGAATACTTAAAACCTTCAAACACTGATAACGTTGAACCTCCGTCACTCAGCGTAGCAAACATATCAACACTGTTCATTTTCTCACTCATGGTGACAGCCTGAAAGAGTCAATAATTATGTTCTAATTATCGAAAAGTTGATGGGGTGGTGTGCTTTTGACAAACCGGGGGATTCCCGGTCGTCAACCTTTTCAAAATACTGTCAGAGCTGGAAATTCGATGTATTCATGATTTCAAAATTCGTCACAAGTCGAGCTAAATCAATGGAACACTTTTGAAGTCGAATAGGAAGGAATGGTCGTTATAAAGCAGATGGTTGTCGGAAAGTTTATATACCATTATCAATTCCAGAGAGAGTAAGAGAGACAAACCAATATTGTGACTGGCAGTGATGACGTCACGACGTAAACAGTGTACGTGTGTATCGGAGCCATGTATCACTCCCATTTGACCGCTGGGCGCTAGTTGAGTATGTCCCCTCCTACTCCTTCTCATCGTCATACTCCTCATCCTCACACTTCTTCTTCTTCTTCTTCTTCTTCTTCTTCTTCTTCTTCATCTTCTTGTTCTTGTTCTTCTCCTTCTTCTTCTTCTTCTTCTTCTTCTACTACTACTACTACTACGTCTTCTTCTTCCTCTTCTTCTTCTTCTTCTTCTTGCTAACCAGTTCCTCCGTATTCTCCTCCTTCTACTTATCAATATATTTAATTCTTCCTCCTACTCGTTCCTCCTCTTCCTTCTCCTTCTTCTTCTTCTCCTCCTTTTTCTTCTTCTTCTTCTTCTTCTTCTTCTTCTTCTTCTTCTGCTTCTTATTCTCTTCGCTGTTTCCTAAATGCAATACTAGCTCACTTTATCACTAAAACACTTCCTTGTATCCTGTGTATGGTCTGTTGCCAAAAAATGTCTTTTCACTTTTAGAAGATCTGGAAGCCCCCTCAACTTTTCATGAGTTGTGGGAGGGGGAGAGAAAGAAACCCATTAACTTCCAGAGGCTTGATGAGGGGTGTCCTTTAACCTACCCCCCCCCCAACCAATCAGGTCACCATCACCAACAATCATTCAATTAGAACTGAGAGCTGACAATAATATTTTCCTACAGATACCTTGAAAAGTGACCATTTCTGCACTGATTGCAGGCTGCAAAGAATCACTTTTCCGCTCTAGTGCGCAAAGTATTACTTTGCGAAAAATAGTAGGTTATATGGAGCACCAGTGCAGGGAAATAAGAATTAAGTTGGTGACAATGTCTGTGGTTAGATAAGAATCATCAATGGCTGTATGGCTACATATTTATGATAAAATCCCAATCTAGAAATCCAAAACAATAATAATGTTTATCTGAATCATAATTAAATAATAACTTCTCATCATTCAATAATAAATAATATTCTTTTCTATTGACAGTAATAATTATTTCAACTCCAAGCAATAAGAAATGTGGCAAACACACATTATGAAATTCGAATTTTCAGGTTAAATAATTACTGTTCGAAATCTATGTCAATCAAATTGATAAAATAACATTCGAATATACTACAATGAAATATTTTCTGTTGTCTATGTTACTGTACCTAAATTGATAATTTTGTCAGGTTGGCATTAAGTTGAGTTGACTTTGTTAGGTTGGCACCAAGTTGAAGATTGAAATGCATTTTCACGGAAAAATTGATTGGGCACTGCTACTTCAATCAGAGCTATTCCTGGGAATATTATATCACTAGCCGTCAGGCTCGCTTCGCTTGCCATATCCGTTCAGCCACTTTTAGTCTGCACCCCTGACTGGATCGTCCTAACTTTGATGAAAATGCTCAAATGAAAAATGCAGGCAGAGCGAAGCGAGCCTGCTGATCTCATTCATGGATGATCCAGCCGGGGGTCCAGGGGCGGAGCCCCCTTGCTAGACGGATATGGCGAGCGAAGCGAGCCTGACGGCTAGTCAATAAATAAAAATAACGATCGAAGCTCGATGCCCCGATATTGGATGTATTAAGGGTGGGCAAAAGATCAATCAAAGCTCAAATCAGATCACCAGGACTAATATCGACATCAGATACCACACCCAATTCAAATCGATGATTTGAGAACTCAGTGTAGGGTGATTGAATGAGCATAGCTGCACCGCTATCTATGAATGACGGAATTCGAAATTATCGGACGCTTTGGACACCAATAATTGCTGCCGTTATTTTGATGATGGGGCATCAGTTTTGGGGGTTGACTGGTCAGGGGTAGGGGGCAAATAGGCCCCCCAAACCAGGGTTTAAGGGGTTGCAGGGGAGGGGTTAATATTGATCGGGCGCTGGATATTAGTGGGCTATGAACAGACGTGACGACTACCGTACTACAGAGCAGTTAACGATCTATACTGAGAATCACTGTCAGTACTGTCTACTGTGTATTGTCTACTGTATATTGTCTACTGTATACTGTCTACTGTCCACTGTACACTGTCTACTGCAAACTGCTCACTGTATAATGCCATAGGGAAAGTTAGAAAGAAGATATGAAAGAAGAAGAAAAGAAGAAGATATATTTAGAAACAAGATATGGTATCTCATGGTATAGTGCGTTTATGTTGCAAATTTCACTGTTAACCTAGGCCGATAGTTCTAATAGTTGTTTTTGTTAAGGCTGTGAAAAGGGTGAAAATAAACTCTCTACTGGTGATATTTTTCAAAGTTTTTCGATTAGTATGTCATCAAGCTATCAAAATGAACAAATTTTTTCTGAAAACATTTTTTTTCGGTCATTACTTTCTGAGATATGAGCACCTAAAGTTTAAATTTTTTGGACAGAACATTTCACATTCGGTAAGAGATAAATTCATGAGATTTAGACAACTTTTAGTTGAGTTATTCTTGGTCATTTTTGGTAAATTGAATAACTTTCTCAGAAAGTGATATTTCAGAAAAAGTTTTGTTTTATTCAATAAAAATACTGCAGCTATAGGCTGCAGAAACTGCGTTGTGGAAAATACTAAAAAGTATCTGCCGATATCAAAAGGAGGAGATTGAATTCTTAGGACATTTTCGATGAGACTGCCGGGGATCGAATGACGAAAAGAATCCTACTTTTTGTGAAGAGCAAAAAGACGGGGAAATTGGATTAAAATGTACAGAAGGACTTATCTGATGCAGGAATTGACGATGACATAATATTTGACAGAAACCAATTCAGAAGGAGTGTTGCAAAGTGGGAAATACGCGCCGTGGAAATTAAGAGGAGAAATGTAGTCTTTTCCCAAGAAAGAAGAGAGGCTATATCGGCTAGAATGAAAATTTTTGGGATAATCGTAGAAATAAGGATCTAGTACGGCATCACAAGTAATTGTGATGCTTTCAATACTTAGCGATTTCCATACAAGGGAATTTGACGCATAATAATAATAATAAAAAATACCATGAAGAATTTATCCTCTGAATCTCATTAATTTATCTCTCACCGAATTTGAAATGTTCTGTCCCAAAATTTTAAACTTTAGGCGCTCATATCTCAAAAAGTGATGATCGGAGAAAAATGTTTTCCTGAGAAAATTTTTTTATTTTGATAGCTTGATGATATACAAATTGAAAAACTTTCAAAATATCACCATAGAAGTCCCTTTTTACCCTACGCACAGTTCTGTGACGCTGGTAGTTTCTCATACTGTAATTTTATTCAATATTGTAATGTCGATTAACATTGTCTACTGTTATCAAGGCGGTAGTTTGGAGTTGAAGTGTAGTTGATTGGTACACTGTAGATAATAGTTCCTTAGAAGACCTATACAAATATATTATCATACTCTATCATTGAGAACTGGAAAATGGTAGGAAAAATTATTCACCAAAAGAATTGTTCATATTTGTAGGATTGAGATTTTTAGCGATGGTAATTCTATTTTGTCGTAGATATAATACCATCATATGAGAGTAGACATGTGATTGATTTAAACAACATCGTTTATTAGATAATAACTAGTAGTTAGTGAACAGTAGACCTCACGCAGTATTCTCATCCACAAGTACCTGATTGAAACTATACGGTAGACCTTATAAAATCAGCAATAGACTGGCTTCTCCACACATCTGGTAATCACTTGTCAGCTCTGATTTATAATGAATAATTCTATAGTCTGATTTTTACTCTATATTGGCGTGGAAGGAGCCTCCTTTTTCCCTTTTATATTACCCTTGAAATGCAAATTTCCAAAACCTTGTATATACGTCGACGCGCAATTAAAAAGGAACATACCTGTTAATTCATGAATCTATTACCGCGTTTCGCCGTAATGCGCAACGATGAACATTTAAACATTAATAAATACCCACCTCAGATTCACCTCAAGAAAGAGAGTTGTTCATATTGCATTCATTAATTACTGAAGAATAACAGTATAATTTACAATTTTTTGAATTTAGCTTATCTGATATTGATCCCAAATTGGAAGATGGAAAAAATAATATATAAATTTTGTGTGATTCATCATATATAGCATATTTCCTGGACCATCCATTGACAATCAACAACTATGAACGCATAAAATTCATCTTTGGAAACACTGATTTAACCTATCTTTTTTAAATTGAATACTCTACTGATACTCTACTCTTCTGAAAAAGAACAACTGCAGTCCTGGTATTGATAGTCTAGGTAATATTAGGCAGAAGAAAATAGCCAATTTTATATCTCACCTCTCTCTCTTCATTTTTAATAGATGCTTTGAGGAGGATATTTTCCTGAGCACCTCAAGTCAGCCGAAATAACCTCTATTCAAACAAGGTGACCCGCCTAATCCCTGTAATTATAGACCGATCAGTCTTATCAGCAACCTTGCTAAAATAATGGAGAACTAATAAAGTCAAGAGTTGTTTTCTTTCTTGAATCTTAACAAAATAATCAACAAAACCAATTCGGTTTCCAAATGGTAAAGAACATCTGACGCTCTAATAAAATTCGTCAATACTCTATCTGATAAATAACTCCAATAAGAAACTATTGCAGTCTTCCGGGATATACGCGAGCTTTGATACAATACCTCATAATACTTTGTTCAATAAACTGGAGTCCTATGGTTTCAGAGGAGTCTCGCTTAAAATTGTTTCAAAGCTATCTGAGTAAATAGAACCCAGTCCCTAACCATAAATGACCAATCTAGTGTAACTACTTAACTTCTTATGGTCTTCCTCAAGGTACTTACTTTCTCCCATCCTTTTCATACTCTATGTAAATGACTTTTTAAATTTACGACTTTATACACTAATTCACATTAAATGACGATAATGCTAGTTATTCAACGAATTTCACAAAGTATAGATGATTGATCAACGAGAATAAATGTAGAAATGCGATTAGAATAACGATAATATAATAATGTGATGTAACTTCATAAATCGGCGGTATTTCAACAAACAATTCTCGATTCTTGATATAAACATTTGTGAGAGGGCTGGATATAGATGAGAGAAGAGTGGAGAGAGATGAGAGAAGAGAAAAGAGGGAAGAGGGAAGAGAGAAAAGAGAAGAGAGAAGAGAGAAGAGAGAAGAGAGAAGAGAGAAGAGAGAAGAGAGAAGAGAGAAGAGAGAAAAGAGAAGAGAGAAGAGAGAAGAGAAAAGAGAGAAGAGAGAAGAGAGAAGAGAGAACAGAGAACAGAGAACAGAGAAGAGAGAAGAGAGAACAGAGAACAGAGAACAGAGAAGAGAGAAGAGAGAAGAGAGAAGAGAGAAGAGAGAAGAGATATATAATATGGACCTCACTATAGGAGAACACTGTCTGTTTAAAATGAATCCTACTACGATAGTATAAATTCCCCTGATACCCGACGTCAATATGAGAATCCACAAGTTGATAAAAAATTCTGCAGCGGCCGATAATTGTGATTGATCAGTCAGTAGTGGGTTGTTATCAGCAAATCACATTTCAAAATGGCCGCGACACGATATTACGGGGTCGTTGACCTCGATAGCACAACAATTGGTTTTAGAGGGGGTTTGTATAGTGAGGTCCACGTTATAATGGCAGTGTTTGATTAGCAATGGTATTGCTATCCTTGTCTATCATTCAACAAAGCGGATAGCTCTATCTCTTTCACGCTTTGTTCAACAATGTAGAATTGATGATTGATAAACAAAATATTCCAACTCAATTATAAAAATTCATTATGGAATTATTGGGAAATATAATTTCTTGCCTCATAAAATATATATTGATAATTTCAAACTAGAATGAACAGTTAATATCACATCAATAAACCGGTATCAGCTACCGTCTATAGAAGGCATTGACAAGACGGAGGATCGGCAACGTTGTTCACCTATCTTTCTTCACTGCCATTATAACGTGGACCTCACAATAATACAAATCCAATACATTCATACACCTTTCAAATCGATTCTGATACTAAAGTATCGATTGAATTCAACTCAGACTGATTTCTCAAATCAACAATTTGAATTGAGTTGTGGTATATGATGTCGATATTAGTTCTGTAGAGAGGTCCACGTTATAATTGCAGTGGAGAAAGAAAGGAGAACAACATTACCGATTCTCTGTCTTGTCAATGCCTTCTATAGGCGTTAGCTGATACAGGTTTATTGATGTGATATCAACGGTTCATTCTTGTTAAAAAAAATCATATACATTTTATTGAGCAATGAATTATATTTTTCAATAATTTCATAATAAATTTGTATTATTAAGATTAAATATTTTGTTAATCAATTATCAATTCTACATTGTTGGAAGACAATCTGGCAACAGAAAAAAGCGAGAAAGAGATAGCGCTATCCGCTTCGTTGAATTATAGACAAGGATAGCAATACCATTGCTAATCAAACACTGTCATCATAACGTGGACCTCAATATAGTACAGTGTCTGATATCCTGTGTTCATTAATCTATATATATATAAAAGCGAAACTCACTGACTGACTGACTGACTCACTCACTCACTCACTCACTCACTCACTCACTCACTCACTCGCAGAACTAAAACTCTACCGGACCAAAAACATTCAAATTTTGTAGGTATGTTCAGTTGGCCCTTTAGAGGCGCACTAAGAAAGCTTTTGGCAATTATTATAACTCTAAGGGTGGTTTTTGAGGGTTTAAAGTTCGTCTTTTAGCATGTATATTCTTCTTATTTCAATCTCTTAATTATTATAATTGAACAATGTCCATACCAGATGTTAATATAGAACTATAATCTAGAGAGAGTACCTCTTCGAAACAGTTGTTAACTGGTAACTAAATTAACAATTTTGTCAGGTTGGCATTAAGTTGAGTTGACTATGTTAGGTTGGCACCAAGTTGAAGATTGAAATGCATTTATCGCGGAATAATTGATTGTATATTGGGCACTGCTATTTCAATCAGAGCTATTTCTGGGAATATTATATTACTAGCCGTCAGGCTCGCTTCGTTCGCCATATCCGTTTAGCCAGACGTTTAGTCTGGACCCCCGACTGGATCGTCCTAACATATGATAAAAAAATGCTCAAATGAAAAATGCAGGGGAGCGAAGCGAGCCTGCTAATCTCACTCTTGGACGATCCAGTCGGGGGTCCAGGGGGCGGAGCCCCCTGGCTAGATGGATACGGCGAGCGAAGCGAGCCTGACGGCTAGTGTGGAATAAAAGCGATATTGTCAGATCCACTTAATTTATTTAAGACTGGTTAAACAGTCGAACCGAAAAATACCATTTTGGATGATGATGATGCCTTAAGTGCATTAACATTTTAGTACGGCTCAAATAGATTATGTGGAACCGACAATATCGTTTTTATTTCATCTTAATATGGAGAAATTCTAAAATATATTTGTTCATAGTGTGAAGTTCACGTAGTTATTTTGAAAAAATTACTCACATGTTTCGACAAGTTCAGGTTTTAAAGTTTAATTGCCGGTTGCAGAAAAGCCGGTTACATTTTAATCGTGATTTATTCCACGAGAATCAACCAGAGAAGCCGTCCTTTCAGAAGAGCCTTCTCCAATTGGGTCTAGTGGAATTAATCATGGTTGAAATTTAACACACTTTGTTCAACCGGGCCCATGGCCTATGGTTCTGCAAAAACATTATTTGAACCTTAACCATATTTTGAAAATAAATAATATTTTCGCCCCACTTGGATGTAATGAGCTGGTTTACGTGCGTCATATGGAGGCTGAAAGTGATTGTTTTCTGACCAGGCCGGTAAAATTTTTACGGCCCTAGGGCTGTAAAATAACCTTGAAGTCAGCTGATTCTGATTTGATGTGAACGTGTTTACAAAATAGTTTATGAAACGGAATCAGTTTATGCTTCTAGAATTGAATAAAGTTTTTGCAATAAGATACTATCATTTTATTTGGATGAATGAAATACAAATAATGAGATATTATAAACTATTCAAATTCAATTTTCAGAGTATAATAGAATCTAACCTCAAACCTCCTAGTACAGCGTTTATCATGGAACATGGTGGATAAACGGAATCATTTTATGCTTTTAGAATTCAATAAAGTATTCTGTAATAATATGCTATCATTTTATTTGATGAATAAAATATAGATAAGATATATATTATAACTATTCAAATAATTCTATTTTCAGAGTATGATAGAACTTCTAACCTAAACTTCCGTTGACATTCAGATTGGCCAAATTTCAAGTGTGCTAAAACAGCTGATCAAAAACTTTTCATTCTTTGTGTTTATCATTCAATAATCAAAACATTTATAATAATATCATCTTATTGTCATTTGGAAGATAAAAGTATCAACTCAATCTCTTACATAATTGAAAATCATCTTTTAGTTATTTAGACAAATCAGAATAAAAATAAAAATACTTGGACAATTTCTTGATATTCAGATTACCTCAGATTTGCTAGAGCTATGACCTTCCACTTTTGCTTTCGGAAGTGCTTATAATAGACAATTATTCTCATATATATATTGTTTATTTTCCTGTGTGGTGAAAAATAACGTTCTCACCATGGGCAAAAATGTTTTTCCGGCTCTCATCTTTTTCTTGTCCTCGGCCTACGGCCTCGGACTTGAAAACCGATTTCGAGCCAGAAAAGTCCCATTTTCGGCCCTAGGTGCGAAGTATACTATTATCACATATTATGTGATATCAGATGATATTCGAGTGTTTTCATCATGGATAAGTCTCACAATACTCCATCTCTTTTTATCTTATCTATTCAACTACGTTGACCTATTACAGTACTATAGTGAGGTCCATGTTATGATGGCAGTGGAGAAAGATAGGAGAACAACGCTGCCGATCCTCTGTCTTGTTAATGCCTTCTATAGACAGTATCTTAATACAAGTTTATTGATGTAATATTAACTGTTCATTCTAGTTTAAAATAATCAATCATATTTCATTAAGCAATAAATTATATTTCCGCCACACTGCACAGAAAGCAGCTGTTTTCCAGTCCCTATGTAGATCTGAAAGACCTTGTTTGCAGACGACTCTCGTCTGACGTAAGAAACAGGTTTCTTTCCATCGTAGGCCGGAAAGAGTACTCTTTCCAGCCGCTAACATGGACGTCCATAGTTAATAAGTCATCCGCTAGATCGGGTGAGTGTCAACTTTCTTCATCTGGAGTCGCCATTATTTCAGTTCGAATTTCGAATCAAACAAATTCAGCATTCGCTTTGCAACCATTTTTATTCAATTATTTATTGTTGATTAGCGCATTCCGAATATTCAAAAATGCTTGAAGATGACGACGCTCATGATATCTCAAGTGTAATTTTAAAAGAATCTGAAATCCTGACTGCAAATCTTCTACCACTAAAATTAAGAGATAGGTACGATAATGAGTATTCTTTATTCATTTTGTCAGCAATACCTGTAGTGTAGCAAAAAAATATTGTTTGCACCACGGGCAAAAATGTTTTTCTGGAACTCAATCTTTTCTAGTCCTTGGCCTACGGCCTCGGACTTGAAAACCGATTTCGAGCCGGAAAATTCTCATTTTCTGCTCTAGGTGCGAAATATACTATTTTTAATAATTCCATAATGAATTAAGATGGAATATTTTGTCAATTATTTATTAATTTTCATAGTTAAAAGACGATCTAGCCACAGAGCAAAGCAAGAAAGAGATAGCGTTATCCACTTTGCTGAATGATAGACAAGGATAGCAATACTATTGCCAATCAAACACTGCCATTATAACGTGGACCTCACTATGGAAGTAAATAAGAACGAGTTTGGAATATTGTCTTCTCGAAGCAATAGATGGAAATCAGGCCCTCTTTTTTCCACACAAAATTTATTTGTCAGAATATTATATTTTCATAAAAGACTACTCCTTTTGACACATAATTCATCCGTCAGAATATTGAAGACTATAATAATATAAGGAAAATGGAAACTCACACCCTTCCCACGTAGTGATGACATACCACCATTTTTCAAGCAAGTTGAAACTTATTGGAAAATTGAAAAATCGTTTTCGGATGAATGCAAAAATGATTGGCAACTTCGTTGAAACTTTTTTCCGCGGAAAGTTCAGCGCTACGTTAATGTTCTTTTGAAATTGGAAGGATGATCTTCAACGGTGGTGGGAAGAATGACGAAAGAGGAAGAAGAATAGGAAAAGGAGGAGGAGAAGGATGTGGTGGAGGAGAAGGAGGAGGAGGAGTAGTAGGAAGAATAGAGGGGTTGGAGAACGGATGAAAGACAGCCAAAAAGAAAAGGAAGAATGTCTCAAGATTGATGTACTGATGAAAAATGAGAAAATAAACGTAGTAGAAGAAGTAGAGGAAGGAAAAGGAGGAGAAATGGAAGAAGAATTGAGAGAAGGAGAAGGAGAAGAAGAATCTGTTAAGTCTTGAGGTCTGGGTCATCCTATTATATTAAGCGAGCAATTTCTGTACATTATCTGTTTATATTTTCATATCTCGTTATCTGGTTAATTTATGTTCAACGGATATCGAAAACGTTTCTAACGATTTCCACAAAATTTGGAACATAGTAGGTTTATGATATCGAAATTAGATTGGACAAGGTTTCATCCCTTGGAAAACTCGCTGGAGGACATGAGAAGGATAATTCATCCTTGGAAAAACAGATGATAATTCCGTCATCTGTCGATAACAGAAGATGCATGTGCCTGTTTGGGAGATCAGCTGTGTAGTCAATTAGCTTACCGTATCTCGCGAGAAATCTTGAAATTTTAATTGAATCTATCAAAATAATATGATTTGTTGACATGAGATGATTATATCATAATATTCAAAGTTAATCATTATTTCACAGTTCTAAGTGATTAGTGAGCGTTATTTTGTTATTCAATTCGGTATGTAAACAATCTAAATTAGAACTTTTATGTTTTCAAATATTTGGACTGAAAATTTGACCTGAATTCGAATGTATGGAACATAACCCACTTTTTGGAATATTTTCAGTGTATAAATCAAAATTCGGGAAAGAAACAGTATTGGGCTGTGCCTGTTAGTCCTTCGCCAATCATTTTAAAGAATTGAGTTCTGTTTATCAATAAATGAATAATAAGCGGAGCTCGGTGCCCCGATATTAATGGCTTAAGCTGGGTTTACACCAAAGTTATGAACAATATGTTGTCCTTATACATTCTATTAGATTGAACGGAACTTGACAAACACATAAATGTTCATCATATGTATGATATAATACATTATGATCAATGTTCAATCAAATAGAATCTATGAGTATCAAGTTATTAACATTTTGTTAATAACTTTGGTGTAAACACAACTTCAATTGATATTAAAGAAGTAAAACTGTCTGAATTCATGCAGCATAGAATAGACAGGAAATAGTTATTTGTGCAACTAGTGCGCAAAGTGACAGTTTGCTGCACCGAAAGAAACGTTCACGCATGAGCCGTAGGCGAGGGCGGAATGGTTTCTTGAGTGCAGCAGAGGAACTTTGCGCACGTATTTCACATCAAATTTACCTACAGGTACCATTGAAGATGAAAAGTGGGTAATTATGGGTAAAATTCCCTGAAATGCATCAAATGTTTGTGTGTGTGTGATGCTGTTATTAATAAGAACCTTAATTTATTGTCAAATTGAATAATAATGTTGAAGTAGTAAATGAATGGCGGGGCGGCTGTCACTCATGTCGCTGTCCTCGGTGTCCTTGTTGTCCATCGTTATTATTATAATAACAGTCACTGTTACCAACTTCATTTTGATTTTGCTGCACTGGTGCTCCATATAACCTACTAACTATGTTGTGTTGCCATGTTGCAAATCTGGAGTACCCAAAGTAATCTCTTTGCGCACTAAGTGCTGAAAAGTGATTCTTTGCGTTCTGTAAACAGTGCAGGAATGGTCACTTTTCAAGGTAACTGTAGTGAAAAATAATTAAAAAGGGTCCAAGATGCACATGGGGGAAAAAGGAATGGGAAGAAGAAGACGAAGAAGTGATGGATGAGAAGGAGGAGAAAAAGAAGAAGAAAATAATAAAAGAAGAGGAAGAGAAGAATATCTTCAGAAACATTGCTCTCTGCATTAACGGCGCAATCTCCTTCTTCTCCTTCCTCTCCTTATTCTCCTTCTTCTTCTTCTTCTTCTTCTTCTTCTTCTTCTTCTTCTTCTCTTCTTCTTCTTCTTCTCCTCCTTCTTCTTCTCCTTTTTCCAATTATTCTTCTGCCCATCTTCTTTTTTTTTCTTATTATTCCACTTCTTCTTCTTCTCCTTCTTTTTCCAATTATTCCTCTTCCTCATCTTCTTTTTTTCTCTTCTTCTTCTTCTTCTTCTTCTTCTTCTTCTTCTTCTTCTTCTTCTTCTTCTCCTTATTTTTTTTGATATTCTTCCCGGAGAATGGACATTGATATGTCCAAAGCTCCGCCAATTTATGTAGATGCATAACAATATAATTATTATCTATAGTTATTATATTACAAATGCTTTTTCATATCATATACAGTTCAATAATTATTTTTTCTTAGTCTATATTATTTAATTCATCTATAATTTTGCTGTATTGTAAGCTATTGTATATAAGTGTAAAAGCCAGTATATATTGTAATCTACATAAATAAAGTACTCAATCAATCAATCAATCAATCAACCATCTTTTCCAATTATTCTTCTTCCCCATCTTCTTTTTTTTCTTATTATTCCACTTCTTCTTCTTCTCCTTCTTTTTCCAATTATTCCTCTCCTCATCTTTTTTTTCTTCTTCTTCTCTTCTTCTTCTCTTTCTCTTCTTCTTCTTCTTCTTCTTCTTCTTCTTCCTTTATTTTTTGATATTCTTCCCGGAGAATGGACATTGATATGTCCAAAGCTCCGCCAATTTATGTAGATGCATAACAATCTAAATTAGAACTTTTATGTTTTCAAATATTTGGACTGAAAATTTGACCTGAATTCGAATGTATGGAACATAACCTACTTTTTGGAATATTTTCAGTGTATAAATCAAAATTCGGGAAAGAAACAGTTTTGGGCTGTGCCTGTTAGTCCTTCGCCAATCATTTTAAAGAATTGAGTTCTGTTTATCAATAAATAAATAACAAGCGGAGCTCGGTGCCCCGATATTAATGGCTCAAGCTGGGTTTACACCAAAGTTATAAACAATATGTTGTCCTTATACATTCTATTAGATTGAACGGAACTTGACAAACACATAAATGTTCATCATATGTATGATATAATACATTATGATCAATGTTCAATCAAATAGAATCTATGAGTATCAAGTTATTAACATTTTGTTAATAACTTTGGTGTAAACACAACTTCAATTGATATTAAAGAAGTAAAACTGTCTGAATTCATGCAGCATAGAATAGACAGGAAATAGTTATTTGTGCAACTAGTGCGCAAAGTGACAGTTTGCTGCACCGAAAGAAACGTTCACGCATGAGCCGTAGGCGAGGGCGGAATGGTCTCTTGAGTGCAGCAGAGGAACTTTGCGCACGTATTTCACATTAAATTTTTCCTACAGTACCATTGAAGATGAAGTGGGTATTATGGGTAAAATTCCCTGAAATGCATCAAATGTTTTTTTGTGTGATGCTGTTATTAATAAAAACTTCAATTTATGTCAAATTGAATAATAATGTAGAGTAGTGTTTGAATGAAGGGGCGGCTGTCACTCATGTCGCTGTCCTCGGTGTCCTTGTTGTCCATCGTTATTATTATAATAACAGTCACTGTTACCAACTTCATTTTAATTTTGCTGTATTGTAAGCTATTGTATATAAGTGTAAAAGCCAGTATATATTGTAATCTACATAAATAAAGTACTCAATCAATCAATCAATCAATCAACCATCTTTTCCAATTATTCTTCTTCCCCATCTTCTTTTTTTTCTTATTATTCCACTTCTTCTTCTTCTCCTTCTTTTTCCAATTATTCTTCTTCCCCATCTTCTTTTTTTTCTTCTTCTTCTCTTCTTCTTCTCTTCTCTTCTTCTTCTTCTTCTTCTTCTTCTTCTTCCTTTATTTTTTGATATTCTTCCCGGAGAATGGACATTGATATGTCCAAAGCTCCGCCAATTTATGTAGATGCATAACAATATAATTATTATCTATAGTTATTATATTACAAATTGCTTTTTCATATCATATACAGTTCAATAATTATTTTCTTAGTCTATATTATGTTAATTCATCTATAATTTTGCTGTATTGTAAGCTATTGTATATAAGTGTAAAAGCCAGTATATATTGTAATCTACATAAATAAAGTACTCAATCAATCAATCAATCAATCAACCAATCTTTTTCCAATTATTCTTCTTCCCCATCTTCTTTTTTTTCTTCTCTTCTTCTTCTTCTTCTTCTTCTTCTTCTTCTTCTTCTTCTTCTTCTTCTTCTTCTTCTGAATTATCATCCATCAGTGTTGGAGGGAAAACGAAGAGTTTTGTTTGCTTAATAGGTCGTCATTTTTCATCCAATTATTTTTTTGCTACTCGACCGACCTTTTTACCTTCTCCTGCTTTTCAGAAAACAGATTGATTCAAAAGTGTGAAAAATCCATTTCGCTATGAGAGCTGATTATAAAATCCGAATAATCTTATGTTTTATCATAGGTCTTACTGATAAGAAGTTTATGATACAGTGAGGTCCACGTTATGATGGCAGTGTTTGATTAGCAATGGTATTACTATCCTTGTCTATTATTCAACAAAGCGGATAGCACTATCTCTTTCTCGATTTGCTCTGTTGGCATATCGTTTTTTAACAATGTAGAATTGATGATATTTTAACAAAATATTTCATCTTAATCATGTAAATTCATATTGAATTATTGAAAAATAAAATTTTTCTACAACTGCGCGTAAAGAAAGAATTTACATACTCAATTTTCCTCGTAAAATAGCTTATTTCTGAGGAGAATCTACTTTTTCGCTCACTAACCATCTGCGCATGCGCAGTAGATTTTATTTACGCTCGCAAATCATTAGCGCATGCGCAGAATAGTTTCTTTACGCTCGCTAATCAGCTGATGATAAGCAGCTCGCCAAAAGACAAACCACTCTCGGTCAGATCTTAACCTAAAAAGTCGGTAGTTGTACCGATTCTACAGCCATGATGGATATCAGTGTAGACGAATTATTATAAAATCCGCCAGATATAAGTGATTTAACAGGTTTGTGCGGTTGTAGAAAAAATTGTGTATGTAATTCGCGCGTAATGCTTCTTTATCGCTCTTGCAAAATAATCACGCTCCGCTTCGCGTCGCGTGATAACTGTTTTGCGCGAGCGATAAAGTCGCGCATTACGCTCTTAATACATAAATAGCTATTCTTGCTTGGTAAAAATATAATCGATTATTTTAAATGAGATTGAACAGTTAATATTACATCAATAAACCTGTATCAGCTACCGTCTATAGAAGGCATTGACAAAACGGAGGATCGGCAACGTTGCTATCCCATCTTACTCCACTGCCTTTATAACGTGGACCTGTCTATAGAAGTGAAACAACATGAGGAAAAAGAATAATAATTCTTCTAAATTCTAAAATCTAGACAGCCAACGCACAGTTTAAAGTGAAGAAAACTAAAACAAAACAGTGACAAGGGAGGAATTCAGTTACAAATTAGGAAAAGAGATTGAGGGTTGTTCTAGAGGGTGGCAAAACAAACATTATATATCCTTGTTGCACACTGAAAGCATAGAACATAGCACACTATACAGCATATAGGACCAATTTCTTCTTCGTCTCCTTCTTCTTCCTCATCGTCTCCTTCTCCATAGAGGGCCGATAAAATATAAAACGTTCCAAGAACAGCGAGTATCCATTTCCTTCCCATGTTTGTCTTATTCACACTATTAAATAGTTCTCGGCTAATAAAACTCTGAATTTATTCTCTTTATCTCTGGTCCTTCAAGCCTCTCTGTTCTTTCCACTATTACACTAACTACCGTCAATTCTTTCCTTCTCCATTTTTATTTCTCTTGCCATATCAGGCTGCATAAATAGTACCTATCTCCTAGGTTTATACTTTTGTGCTAATATTGATCTCCTCCATGTTCTACTTATTGTTGTTCTTTTCCTTCTCATACTTCTTGTCTTTCTTGATGTTGTTGTTCTTCTCCATCATTATCATTCTTATACTTTCTCTATCACTGCTTCTTCCTATTCATCTACTTTTTTATCATATTCCTCGTCTACATTTTATCTTTATTCCTCTTCTTCTTCTTCATTTCTCCTGCTTCTCTTGCATCTTCTTTTTCTTCTTCTTCTTCTTCTTCTTTTCTTCTTCTTCTTCTTCTCTTCTTCTTCTTCTTCTTCTTCTTCTTCTTCTTCTTCTTCTTCTTCTTCTTCTTCTTCTTCTTTTCTTCTTCTTCTCTTCTTCTTCTTCTTCTTCTTCTTCTTCTTCTTCTTCTTCTTCTCCTTCTTCTTCTTAATAATATTTTTTATAATCTTATTCTCCCTCCTCTTCTTCCTCTACTTCTTATCCTTCTACCTCTCCTTCTTCTCTAAGCTATAGCCTACTTTACTCCACTTTAAACTGAAGTTGGCTATTTACAAAACATTCAAATACATATCATTTCATTTCTCTCTCATTTTTCTTCCTCTTATCTTTTTCTTCTTCTTCTTCTTCTTCTTCTTCTTCTTCTCTCCTCCTCCTTCTTTATTCACTGATAGACAATAGATCCAAACTTCTTCTTGAAAACAGCTTCTTCATCTTCCTCTTTTTCTCTGTCATCTTCTTCTTCTTTTTTTTTCTCCTTCTTTCTCTTCTTCTTTTCTTCCTCTTCCTTTTTTTCTCCTTCTTCTACCATACTTCCTATTTCCTTCATCGCGTCTTCATTACAACATAGGCTCGGCTCTAGTGTGCGTTTAAAGTAAACATTCAAGATTATTCATTGGCTCATTATTCTATATTACGCTTTCTCCCATCCCTTATCATATACTCCCTTCTTGCTTCTTCCACAACCCTCTCTCACTCCTTCCCATTACATCCCCACTACCTAAGCTGCGCAATTCGTTTCCTATTTTTCTCTGTTTCTACTCTTCTTCATTCCTTTTCCCATTCCATTCTATCTCCTATTGAAATTTTTTCTTCCTTTTCATCTCTTTTCCCTTCCTCTCCATCTGTACTACCCAAGCTGCGCAATTTGTTTCCTAGTTTTCTTTGTTTCTACTCTTCTTCATTATTTTTTTTTCTATTTCCCTCTTACTCCCACCCTCCATAAAATTTTTCCTTCCTTTTCATCCCTTTTCTCTTTCTCTCTATCTGTACTACCCTAGCTGCGCAATTCGGTCCCTAGAAACAAACGTAATAATCCTATTCAGTCTTTCTAGAGTTGTCTGCCGGAATTCGATGTGAGTACTACCACGTATGTAAATATCAGAATGGACTACAAAGTTCTTACTTCTCTCAACCGTGCTAATATTTGTTGAATAATACAACTCGACTTTTTATTTACATTATTTGCTGTAAAGTAAACGTTTGTTTCAATTTTATTTCCGTTGATCGCTGTTTGTTTTCCGAAGGTGAGTGGGGATCAGTTGAAATGCTTTCCTAAAAACGTTGCTTAGATCAGAGAGATTACAATTATTCAACTATCTATGACCCTGTTGCACAAAACCCTGTTATATTCTGATCGTGATTAAATGCCACGAGAACAAATCAGAGAGGATCTCTTCTCAGAATACCTTCTCTGATTGGTTCTCTAGACATTTAATCATGATTGAAATTCAAGAGGCATTTGAGAAACCGTGCCAAAGAATATGAAACTATAGTTTGATATAGTATCTGTATATTACGTATACTATACGTGAAATTCTTGTTTCATGAAGTCAGCATCTGATCTGATCATATTGATTTGCTATCCTTGTAGAGGGGATATAGTGATGCCCACGTTATAATGGCAGTGGAGAAAGATAGCGGAACAGCGTTGCTGATCCTCTGTCTTGTCAATGCCTTCTATAGACGGTAGCTGATACAGGTTTATTGATGTAATATTAACTGTTCATTCTCGTTTAAGATAATCAATTATATTCTATTAAGCAAGAAATTTGATTTTTCAATAATTTCATAATTAATTTTTATGATTGAGATGAAATATTTTGTTAATTAATTAATTATTAGTTCTACATTGTTGAAAGACGATCTGGCAACAGAGCAAAGCGAGAAAGAGATATCGCTATACGCTTTGTTGAATGATAGACCAGGATAGTGTGCCGTGCTTTGAATTTAGAAAGTTAATTTTGAATTTAGAGTTTAGAAGCACACACAATATAACTTAATAAAAGGGATGCTTGATAAACATACCTAGTGCTAGAGAACGGGAAACCAGAAATGACAAGAGAGACAACGAAATAGAGAGAAGGTATCAACTATATTGTCACCTCTTACAGTTAAATTCACACATAATAAAACAAAGAAGTTAATAAAACAAAGAATCAATAAACAACAAATAAAACAAGAAGAAGAATCATGAAAACCGAAAATAAAATTACTAATTTAGAAAGTTATCTCGATATACTTAATTCGGTAATAACCCACTCTGTATGCTCTACATTTGAAAACGTTTTAGATTGAATCATAAAAGCTTAAAGGACTCTAATTTCAAAGACAATTATTGAAAATTATCATCGATATGTCTCAGAAGCTAATCATAAATAACCATACATATGTTAAGAAAAGATCCACATAAAATTCATAAAATTCTTAGAACATTAAATTTTGAACACACTTGGAAACTTTAAAACACTATCAAAACATTATCAAATATAATGATCCCCCCCCCAATAACTATTCAGTATCTTTATATCATGAACGCTGCAAGGACAAACATCCTCAAGTATCACATCATGGTATACTACCTTAAAAAAAACTATTCAAAAATATATGTCATCAAAAACAACAAATTTAGGAAAGGTTAGGGTCCTTGAAACTTCATTTGATCCTTTAACAACTTTAAGATGAGAATTATTTTAAAACATTATTTAATCAATAAGGGACCTTTAAAAACTCATGTACTCATTCAACTTTTAGCAGTTTAGAAGATTATAATTATTTATAAATTAAAGAAAACTGAAATTCCCAGCTGGATCTTACAGAGAAAATATGGCCTCACTTTTCAATGTAAAGATACAACCGAAATCTATTACTCAAACCAAATTAACAAAATTAATAATCTATCTATCCCCAATAATATCTCAAAATTATGATTTAACAAAAGTCTAATTCCGCACGTTTTAATTGATTGAAAGTCTGTCGTCACTAAAACCCATTTTGTCACATCCGGAGTTCCTGGGACGTTCGTTTAATTTGGAAAAAAGTTGTTACCTCATAGCTGTTTCTTCAAATTGAATCTAGGCTCGGTGATCGAGCTCTACACGTCCAGATGGACAGGAGACCGCATACCCCAAGCTTCTAGGACGGCCATCGATTCAGAGGCGTCTCAGCGGCTTAAAGACACACGTTCGTGAACCCATGAAATGATAGATTCGTACGTTGATCCCATACTTGATGTTCCCGTACTTACACCGCTGTTAGAATAAAAAAATAAACTAGGATAATACAAATTAACTTAACTTCAGTTATATAATAAAATCAACCTACTTTAGGTTATATAACTCAAATCAATTACTTTAACACATAAATAGGCATTACCTACGTTCAATCTCTTGATTTAAAAGAATAGAATTAATTTGTAATAAGGGTTACGCCCTACACAAAGCGATGAGTACATAGTATTCCATAATAGGCCTACATAATTCACAAGTTGATTGAATTACTTCATAATAAGGTATTTCGAGTATTGTTGTTAGTTTTCCGTTCTCTTACATAAATCACATTTATGGTGTAATTTAAAAGAATAAATTACATGATAGGTGTTTCCTAAATCAAGAAAGCCTTTTGTTAGAATCAAAAGACAAATAAAATCTATAACCAAAAAATACTGATAGAGCTCATAATAATATACTGTAACATCAGTCAACACAGTCTGTGTACATCTGTGTAAACAACAGTAATTGAAATTTAGGTTAATAGCTTCCTCTTCAAAAATAGCTTAAATCAAACATATCTCAATTCCTACTAATAGGTATTCTAATTTCTACTACAAAACATATATCGTTAATTTTCTTCCAACATTTTCATTTTCAAGTTTGAATTACCATTTCCATCTTCCATTCAAATCAAAAGGACTATTCATTCTCAATTTTACACTTTAATTACGGTACATTACAATAAATACTTTGATGGAAGCTTATCATTGAATATTTCCTTAATAATATTATAAATCTATGACGTACCTTTAGTAGCGGTTATAGGAGAAAAATCTCCATTGTGAGGTTACAATTTGATACTCTCTCTCTCTCTCTTCTTAATTAAAGCAACTACTGAGGCAAAGAAAACTAAAAATGCTGCTGGAACAAAAGGTTCCAGAGTCAAACACTAAAAAGCCTAAAGCTGGCATGGAAGCCATGATTAACACCAAGTTCTGATCAGACTACATTATTTAGTACTGCTTATGTCGGAGGACAACGCTGAGTGGAACCACTTCGCTTTTCTCGTCTTGAGGTGGACAGCTGTGTGATCGTCCATACTAGATAGACCTAAGCAACGTTAACTGTGATTGGGAGTTACAATTTTCTAGAAAAATTTCCACCAATAGAAAGGAACGTTACAATACATTCAAGATACATTCTCCCACCAAGTAACAGCTATTTTCCTTGACGACTACAAATTCCTTGTGCCTTATAAGGTTGTGAACAGACTTATATTCTAGGAAAATCGTTGATCTTCCCACAACTTCTACACACACACTATAGAGTCGACAACACAACGCAAAAAGCAAGGCTCATGAACTAAGCTGTTGCTCCAGAAAATTGATGTTATTCTTAGGATAGCTTCTACGCACACACTTACAGAGTCAACACAACACAACACAGAAAAGCAGAACAGCACAATCCATCTTTATAACAGCTAACTCACTAGGCTCATTGCTCATAGCATTCTCATCACTCATAATTGTAACAATATTTATTGTTACAATAGCAATACCATTGCTGAACAAACACTACCATTATAACGTGGACCTCACTATAGTTGAAATGAAAGTACAGTCCCGGTCCTGTAGCTTTGCTTATTGGCGGACGGCTACTAGACTACAATATTACCCGTCCAATAACATACAACATCTTTGAGAATGTATCTTCCAATGAGCAATAATATAATAATAATAATAATAATAATAATAATAATATAATAATAATATAATAATCATAATAATAATTATAATAATAATAATAATATAATAATAATAATAATAAATAAAAATAATAATAATAGATTTATTACCATTTGGTTTACAATAAACATTGGTCATCGTCACAAGTATACAAAATCATCTAAAATTTACTTACTAAACAATATAATTTTGGTGAATTATTTCCACTTATTTTATAGCTTTCTTAGAGCCGGTTTCTGAGCTCGGGATTCAGCTAAGTTCTAGACTTTAAACAGCTGGAGTCAGAAAATTGGCTTTCCGAAACCGGGCGTTGTCGTAGTCATCGTCAAACTCACGTTCAAATCAAATTTCGGAAAACTAGAGAATTGAACACAAAATAAAATGAAGAATATAATAGAATAGATAGAATAGAATAGAATAGAATAGAATAGATAGAATAGAATAGAAAGAATAGAATAGTGAATAGAATAGAATAGATAGAATAGAATAGATAGAATAGAATAGAATAGAATAGAATAGAATAGAATAGAATAGAATAGAATAGAATAGAATAGAATAGAATGAATAGAATAGAATAGAATAGAATAGAATAGAATAGAATAGAATAGAATAGATAGAATAGAATAGAATAGAATAGAATAGAATAGAATAGAATAGAATAGAATAGATAGAATAGAATAGAATAGAATAGAATAGAATAGAATAGAATAGAATAGAATAGAATAGAATAGAATAGAATGAATAGAATAGAATAGAATAGAATAGAATAGAATAGATAGAATAGAATTGAATAGAATGGAATAGAATAGAATAGAATAGAATAGAATAGAATAGAATAGAATAGAATAGAATAGAATAGATAGAATAGAATAGAATAGAATAGAATAGAATAGAATAGAATAGAATAGAATAGAATAGAATAGAATAGAATAGAATAGATAGAATAGAATAGAATAGAATAGAATAGAATAGAATAGAATAGAAGAATAGAATAGAATAGAATAGAATAGAATAGAATAGAATAGAATAGATAGAATAGAATAGAATAGAATAGAATAGAATAGAATAGAATAGAATAGAATGAAAGAATAGAATAGAATAGATAGAATAGAATAGATGAATAGAATAGAATAATAGAATAGAATATAGAATAGAATAGAATAGAATAGAATAGAATAGAATAAATAGAATAGAATAGAATAGAATAGAAGAATAGAATAGAATAGAATAGAATAGATAGAATAGAATAGAATAGAATAGAATAGAATAGAATAGAATAGAAGAGAATAGAATAGAATAGAATAGAATAGAATAGAATAGAATAGAATAGAATAGAATGAATAGAATAGAATAGAATAGAAGAATAGAATAGAATAGAATAGAATAGAATAGAATAGAATAGAATAGAATAGAATAGATAGAAGAATAGAATAGAATAGAATAGAATAGAATAGAATAGAATAGAATAGAATAGAATAGAATAGAATAGAATAGAATAGAATAGAATAGAATAGAATAGAATAGAATAGAATAGAATAGAATAGAATAGAATAGAATAGAATAGAATTGAATAGAATAGAATAGAATAGAATAGAATAGAATAGAATAGAATAGAATAGAATAGATAGAATAGAATAGAATAGAATAGATAGAATAGAATAGAATAGAATAGAATAGAATAGAATAGAATAGAATAGAATTGAATAGAATAGAATAATAGAATAGAATAGAATAGATAGAATAGAATAGAATAGAATAGAATAGAGTAGAATAGAATAGAATAGAATAGAAACTTTTGAACATATAAAGATATTACAAAAAAGAGAAAAAAAGAAAACTCATTCACAAAAACACCTCGTTTGAAAAATGAATGACCCTAATCAAGTTCAATATGGGCGTCGATGTGGCTGGACTGATCAAAGACAAATAAAAACTTCAATAACTAATTTGAAATGACACTTATAATAAATGTTTTATAATAATTTATAATAAATAAATGACACAATAATCTATCAAACTATCAACGACTTTATTATTTACGAAACAAAAATTCAATTTCCCCATCAACTCTCTTCTATAAGCCCAAGCCTCTCTCAAAAATAAAGAGAAAATAGTGTAAAGTTCTAGCTATTTTGAATTATTTGGGAATGTTTAATTTTGTCTAGGAGAAAACGTTTCCAATTATAGGAATCAGACAAGGCGAAGAAGAGAAGAAAAAAGAGAGAAAAAGAAAGAGCGATTAGAAGGGGAAGAGGAATAAAAAGGAAAAAGTAGAAGACAGGAGAAGAAGAAAGAGTAAAAGAAGAAGAAGAAGAAGAAGAAGAAGAAGAAGAGTAGGGGAAGAATAATGTGGAAGCAAGACTTTAAGATGAATGAATGTACGACTGAATGAACAGTGTCAGCTGGCATCCATCCCTCAGGGAGGCGGTAGGTAGTGAATTGAGAAAAAAGCGAAAAGAAAGATGAATGAAAAGAGAGGGAAATATAGTGGATATGGAAGGAAACTGGGAAATATAGGTCAGTGGAAAACCTGGATCTACAATTTCCTCGACTGGGAAATGAGAGAGAAAACGCATGAAAGAAGAAGTCTTTCATAAATTCGGAGCACTGTGGTTTTAGATGTCTTGAATGACTCGGAAAAAGTAGGTAGGGAGGATTGGGTCGTAGTGTTGTGGAAGTGCAGAGAGAGATAGACAGAGAGAAAGAGAGAGAGAGAGAGCGAGAGAGCGTGAGAGAGATTGATTGATTATATGCCTTCATTAGGGCGGAGCTAGGACACTGGTCCTCTCTGCCACCCAACCCTAAAGAGAGAGATATCGAGAGATCGAGGGAGTGAGATAGTATGTTGCGATAGGAGAAAATAGAAATGACAGGAGTAATCTGTTTAAATAAAGCTTTAAACAATCAGTCAATATTCATAGTAGCAATAGTGAGTTAAATTATTTTAAATCAGTTTTGAATAATGACTCTACTCAATAATAGTGACTTCTTCCCCTTCTTCTTCTTCTCTGTCTTCCCCTTCTTATTCTTCTTCTCTGATTTGAGCTGATAAAAGTGAGAAAACAAGAATAAGTCGAATAGAATAGAATCGCTGCCTTTATTTTTCACCTAGGAGGGCAGAGATAGGGCGCAGCCGGCCCCCTCTTTCTTACACAACCCTCAAGTAGTGGTGATGAAAAGGAGAAAAAGAATTTAGAGAGACAGCAAAAGATAGAACATGAGAAGGAAGATAAAGAAAATATTAGAAAGAACAGAACTAGAGAAGAATGTAGATCACTCTATAACTTTCTCTTATACCAGACTTTGTCCTAACTTTTCCGCTTACTACATACAACCCCCTTGAACCCTCACCCCCTACATTAAACGACGCCTTGGAATTTTGAAATTGTATCATTCATCTTCAACCTCTCCCCACCCTTAAACTTCTCCCACATCCTCACATTGTAGTGAACAAGGCGGCCATTTTGAAAATTACGACCGAGATTAATCATCACATAATATATTAACAGTTATGTACTCCAGTATATATAAGTCATTTATTATCTTTATATATATAGTAACTAGTGCAATAACATGCAGCTTGAACCAAGGGTTCTCTAGAAACTAATTATTTAACATCAATATAACAATGCGGCTAAACAAAAGATGTCTCAAAAGTTTGTTTATCAAGATACTGTATCATATTATTCAATATATATGCTACTCATTCATTAACTAATGATCTCTAGTTTATACAGGGTGTTTACGAATTCCCTACCCATATTCTTGGGCATTGTTCCTGGGTAAGAAAGATATAGTCCAGTCAATATAGACATAAAAAAGGGGGTGTGCTTGCAATTTATATTGTAGTTATGATTTTGAATCTATTATTAGGGTACATAAGAGAAGTCCAGAACCAATTTCTTCATGCAAAATTTCCTTGTGCTAGTTACAGATTGGCCCAAAAACCTCGTATTTTCGGCTCATTTCCCAGTTTTCAGCTATTCCTGCCAAATCTCGTAATCGGACAGAAAAATTTGCTTCCGCCTTTTTTCTATATTATGAAATTCTGTATAAAATGAGATCATTCAGAACTCTCTATCTCCAATGACTACTGAGTTACAATTTTTCAAAAATGAGTGAAATTTGAAGAAAAAATTTTGATGAACTTTAGATTTTGATCAACAATATCTTCCGATTGTTACCATTTAGAAATATAATTAAAAATCCCTCTGGGCGTATTTTTGTGCTCTACAATCTGGAATCAGGTAGAGCGCTCTCATATAGATTTCCAGGTACACCTGACAACAATGCTCCTTGTATTGTGAAAAATACCTATTTTTCAGATCCAACAATCATCACCAACTACATAGTCTTCACATTGATATTTCGCACAATGACATAAGTTCATGAGAGTATGTTCTATGAGAATCACCAGTTAGATGCACTTCATTTCAGTATTTCCTAGTGAAGAGGCGCGCTTAAAGGATCAAAATTTCAAACGCTTATAACTTCTGACACAATGCTCAGATTTCATTGTACTACACTTCATTCTTCTCGGCTCGTCAAGGCGGTCTAAAATCATGCATCATGAAATTTGGTCGAAAAGTGTAAAATTCATTGTTGAGTGTACTAAAGCCCATATTCCAATACACAAAAAATGGCCAATTTCTATATTCTTTATAACGTGAACCTAACTAGAGTGTGAAGGTAGAACTAGAGAGTGGTTTCATTAGCAGCCCCTATCCTACTATATCGACCGATCATAATTTGCTTATAATTAGCTTGGTTGGGGTCCAACATTGTCTCAAAGTTTGAGCCTCTGAAACAATGGATTCGATTGGCGGGGAGTTAGGTACTGCTTCGAACCTATATCCTAGATAGTATGCAACAACGATCAAAGCCACATGGATATAATGCAGGAATGGAGAAGTAGATGAAGAAGGAGAAGGAGGAAGAGGAGTAAGGAGAAGAAGAAGAAAAGAAAATGAAGAAGATGGTGGGAGGAAGAGGATGGGGAGGTGATTGAGAAGAAGGAGAAGTCTTCATTTTCTCCTTCTTCTCAACCACCAGTGAATGGAGAAGGAGGAGAAGATAACGAAGAAGAAGTTGATGAAAAAGAAGAAGAAGGAGAAGAATTAGAAGAAGAAGAAGAAGAAGAAGAAAAAGAAGAAGAAGAAGAAGAAGAAGGAAAGGAATGAGGAGGGATGACTGAAGTTGTGGGGAAGAGAAAGAAGTATGAGGTGAGAAGGTATAGGAAGAAGGGAATGATGGCATCATGATAAAGAAATATACACAGCTACGAAGCATGAAGAAAGAGATATTTGAATATAAGTCAGATTAAACTGGAATTCTTCAAATTCTCAAATGTCCGAAAAATCAGGACCACTTTTCATTATTTACTATAGCTGGCGAAGAGGTAATCGATGAATAAAAGAAGTTTTAAAGAGCATAGAAGGAGTTAATAAGAGAAAAGAAGCAGTTAAAAAGAGAATAGAAGGAGTTGAAAAGAGAATAGAATGAGTTAAACAAGGGATAGGAGGAGTTTAAGAGAGAATAGAAGCAGTTGAAAAGAGGATAGAAGGAGTTAAAGAGAGAATAGAATGAGTTAAACAAGGGATAGAAGGAGTTTAAGAGAGAATAGGAGGAGTTGAAAAGAGAATAGCAGGAGTTCAAAAGAGAATAAAAGCAGTTAAAAATAGAATAGGAGTTATAAAGTGAATAGTAGAAGTTACAAAGATGATAGAAGGAGTAGAAAAGAGAACAGAAGGAGTTGAAAAGATAATAGAAGGAGTTATAAAGAGAATAGAGGAAATTAAAAAGATAATAGGAGTTGAATTATAATAGAAGGAGTTGAAAAGACAAAAGAAGGTGTTGAAAAGAGAATAGAAGGAGTTTAAAAGAGAATAGAAGGAGCTATAAAGAGAATAGAAGGAGCTAAAAAGGGAATAGAAGGAGTTAAAAAGAGAATAAAAGGAGTTTAAAGGAGAATAGAAGGAGTTGAAAAGAGAATAGTATGAAATAAAAGGAGGATAGAAGAAGGGGAGATAGAAGAGGAAGAATTTAAGCTTTCCACAAGTATGATCGAATTTAGAGGGTAGGTTAGGAGTAGGGCAACCCCTTGTTCCCCCCCCCAAAAACTGAACCCAAACTTGACTCGAAACCTCCTCAAATGCCATTCTCCCAACCCCCCTGCCCACCTTACGACCCACAAACAATTGGAATGTGTTTGATGAATTATTAGCAAGGGTTGATAAGGGGTACAGGGGTAGGAGGAGTAAGATAGATAGGGGAGAGTAGAGGAGGAAGAATAGAGAGAGAAGGTGGTAAAGGGGAGGAAGGAGTATTGGATGGAGAAGGGAGGAGGCTATGACGTCATAGTAAGGATCAAGTTAGTTATGAGTTTCATCAATGGAGGAGCAAGAAGATAATCGGCAACACAGTACTCCTATCTTCCTCCACTGCCACAATAACGTGAACTATAATATCAAAACAAGATTGGAGTCCACGTTATAATGGCAGTGAAGAAAGATAGGAGGACTGCGTTGCTGATTATCTGCCTTGCCATTGCCTTCTGTAGAAAATAGTTGATACTGATATTTATGATGTAATATGAACTATTCTTTTTTGTTGAAAATATTCAGTTATATTTTATTCGTCAAGGAAATATATTTTTCGCCACACTGCACAGAAAGCAGCTGTTTTCCAGTCCCTACGTAGATCTGAAAGACCTTGTTTGCAGACGAACATTAAGAAACAGGTTTCTTTTCCGGTCTAGGCCGGAAAGTGTACTCTTTCCAGCCGCTTATAGGTTCGTAGTTAATAAGTCATCCGCTAGATCGGGCGAGTGTCCACTTTCGTCATCTGAAGTCGCCATGATTTCAAATCGAATTTCGAATCAAACTAATTCAGCATTCGCTTCGCAACCATTTTCATTCAATTATTTATTGTTGATTAGCGCATTCCGAATTTTCAAAAATGCTTGAAGATGACGACGCCCGTGATATTCCAAGTGAAATTTTAAAAGAATCTGAAATCCTGACTGCAAATCTTCTACCACTAAAATCAAGAGATAGGTACGATAACAAGTATTTTTTATTTTGTATTCTTTATTTATTTTGTCAGCAATACCTGTAGTGTGACGAGAAATATTGTTCGCACCATGGGCAAAAATGTTTTTAAGGCTCTCAATCTTTTCTAGTCCTCGGCCTACGGCCTCGGACTTGAATGCCGATTTCGAGCCGGAAAAATCTCATTTTCTGCTCTAGGTGCGAAATATACTATTCCAATGATTAAATGAAGAATCTTGATAGTTGAGAATAAATATTCTGTTAATTAATTTATCGATACATGAACGATTGGTCAACGTTAAGTAGCTATAGTAACGTCCACTTTATAATGACAGTGTTCATTTAGCAATGGTATTCCTGTCCGTGTCTATTATTCAACAAAGCGGAAAGCGCTATCTCTTTCTCGCTTTGCCCCCTGTTGCCAGATCATCATTCAACAATGTAGAATTAATAATGAATTAAAAAATATTTCATCTCAATTATGAAAATTCATTATGAAATTATTCAGTGATATAATTTCTTGCTTAATGGGATATAAGTGATTATTTTGAACGAGAATGAACAGTTGATATTACATCAATAAACCAGTATAAGCCACCGTCTATAGAAGACATTGACAAGACAGAGGATCGGCAACGTAGTTCTCCTATCTTTTTCACTGCCATTATAACGTGGATCTCACTATAAAAGTATAGCGCTATCTGCTTTGTCGAATAATAGACAAGGATAGCAACACACAAATGTAATTCAATGCTGTCATTTTCAACGTGGTCGTTTTGAAAGGATAAGGAAATGAAGGCGAAAGGAGGAATCAAAGAAATAAATTCTAAATCAAAATGAGAAAACAAAATGATGAGTAGAATATGAAGAATCGAGGAAGAATATGTAACGTAGAAGAAGAAGGAGGAGTCGAAGGAGAAGAAGAGATGTGAAGAAAAAGAAGACGAGAGGGGAAGAAGGTGATGAGGTCGAAGATGGTGAAGAAGAAGGAGAAGAAGAAGAGAATAATAGAAGAAGAAGAGAAGAGAAGAAAAAGAAAAAGATGAAGAAGGGGATGAATTATAAGAGGAAGGAGAAGGAGAAAATGAAAGAGAAAGGAGAGTAGCTCTCAGAGAAAACTCATTGGAGAGTGTTTATGATTGGAAAAAATACTTGGTGTGATGCGGGAAGTATTCACTTTCAATGAAGGGCAGGTGACTAAAAGCAGTACTTGAATGATGTAGGTAGGTGATTTTAGTGAGGTGTACGTTATAATGGCTGTATTCGATCAACATTGGTGTTGCTATCCTTGTCTATCATATGACTAAGCAGATAGGGAGATGATGGAGTTGGAGAGGGGGAAGAAGAAGAAGAAGAAGAAGAAGAAGAAGAAAAGAAGAAGAAGAAGAAGAAGAAGAAGAAAAGAAGAAGAAGAAGAAGAAGAAGAAGAAGATTGAGATGAAAAATGCAACAGTATCCCTTTTCCATTTGGGTTAAGAGTAGAGTAGAGAACAACATCTGGACGTATGTTGGATTCGGGCCAAGTTGCAGAGTTGAAGATTCATAGGACCAATAACGCAACGTACGTTATAATGTGTCGAGTTATAAGCCAACAGCAGGAAGTCACTTGTTACTTATTGTAAAATAGTGGGCATTCATCAGGATTTGTGTAGGCACATCTTCCATCAAAACCTCTTAATTTCCTATTTCTTGCATTCTCTACAGTGAGTTTATAGTGAGGTTCACGTTATAATGACAGTGTTTGATGAGCAATGGAATTGCTATCCTAGTCTATCATTCAACAAAGTGGATAGCGATATCTCTTTCTCACTCTGCTCTGTTGCCAGATCGTCTTTAAACAATATAGAATTGATGATCATCAACAAAATATTTCATCTTGATTATTTAGGCTCAATTAATTATTAAATTATTGAAAAATATAATTTACCACTCAATGAAGTATAATTGATTATTTTAAACGAGAATGAACAGTCAATATCACATAATTAAACCGGTATCATTATTATCAAACGAAAATCCTAAATAAATGATGTTAATCACCCCGAAGACTTCTGCAACTGCAGACATTGACAACAGGGTTAACAGCTAGATGGAAATTCGATGAGAACTACTATCCAAAAATTATTTGCCAGCCCGGGAATCGAACCCAGTACCTCCCAATTGCTAAAATGTAAAATGACATTCCCAATTGTATAAAATGAGCGCTGCTATCCAGAGATTGTCAGTTTGGTGTAAGGGTAAGCATTCCTGACCAGCAATTGGGAGGTACAGGGTTCGATTCCCGGGCTGACAAATACTTTTGGATAGTAGTTCTCATCGAATTTCCATCTAGCTGTAAACCCTGTTGTTTATGTTCTTCGGGGTGATTTACAGCATTTATTTAGGATTTTCGTTAAATAATAATTATATATTAATTAAGTTAGCATTTGAATAAATGCATTCTCTATTTAATTCCATCTGAAACTTTATTAGTTATCTTCCATAGAAGGCATTGAGAAGACAGAGGATCGGCTACATTGTTCTCCTATCTTCCTCATATTTTGTTCCTCACTATAGCAGTGAAATTTCTCCAGTAAATGAATTTATCCACTTACGGTGACAACGAGATCTTTCGGCAGGTCCGCCATCTTCATGATTTGAGAAAATTAAACTCCTAGACGTTCAGTTCGATAACAAAAACGTGAATTGAATAACTGAATAACACATTCAGCTCTTATGTGGAGTTGAACAATCATAATCATCTGATCATGGAAGAATAATAAAATTCATTATCTTTCAACCAGAATAATTTGTAGAATCGGAAAATAAGAACTCGGAGACAAGAAATCAGGGAAAAAATCATGGCAATTTTTGAGAGATTGAAAGTGACGTCATTGTTGTAGTCCATCCTCGCGCTTCCTCGCTCTCTCTCGCTCGATGTGTCTCTCTTCCTCACTTCCTCTCTCTCTCTTAATTGGCTTGCCAGGTAGCCTCCCTACCATTCAGACTAAAAAGTCTGCGAGAATTTCGGTTGGGAGCTCTTTTTGTTCGGCATGTTTCATTAGCCACAGTTTCATTTCTATTTTACTCAGCAAAACTTCTTATTCATTCTCTCTTTCCTTTAAGTCTTCTTGTCCTTCTCCTTCTTTTTCCTCCTCTTCTTCTTCTTCTTCTTCTTCTTCTTCTCCTCCTTCTTCTCCTTCTTCTTCTCCTTCTCCGTCTTCTCCGCCTCATTCTTCAACAGTAATCTCTCATACAGATTAGAATAAATAGTTTATCTCTGCTCCAATCTAATGATCACTGAATTTACTGAATACTGCATAATTGAGCCACAGAGAAATTTTAGATATAAATGGATAAATGATAAAATTGAATGACATCTATTTAGTAGTTTCTCACTTGAACAATACAATAGATCCTAACAAAACTCAAAAGTACTTCCTGCTACGCTATCTATTGGCAAATGAACGAACTATGTCGGTAGTTGTTCACACCCATGCTATCGATAAGCTCTTCCCACCAGTGTTGTGATTGGATGCGACATTTTGACAGGTTTCAGTAGCTATTCGGAGCTCATTGTATCTTTCACATTATGATTTGAAAGCTCCAACTCTCGAACAGCCATTTACTTGATTTTTAATCGAGATAATTTATCATTTTAAACAGAAATGAACAAAAAACCTATAATCTATGTAATAAGAGGGAGTAGGGTTGTGTTTGTGTGTTCGTGTGTTCGTTTGTTCGTGGGTTTGCATCAAAACATGTCAACTTGTGGATTGCATACCGGAAAACCGGGAATGATTTAGATCTCCAAATTTTGCACATAGATTCTAAAAATATCAATCTCTTGCACCTTGTATTTCAATTTTCCTTCTAGATTTTTCAGAATAAATGTTCAAATTTCATTGATGGTACATACGATTTCATAAAAAATAGCCAAATCATATGATCGAAATAGAACTGGCTTAAACACGTATACAAGTGTAAAGGATAGGAAAATTATGTTTGACGCATCATCACATCTGAACTACTGGACTGATTTACTTGAAATGATGCATATAAATTTTCAATCAACCGAGGATTCTTATAGGCCTATTTTAAATTCTTTTAATTAATTCATTCATTATGATTTTTCATTACGTCAAGTTTTCAGTTTTTCAAGTTTTAAAATAGACCCTTGCGAAGCACGGGTTACCTGCTAGTGTATAATAGAGCAAAGAATTTGCTTATGGTACGGGATTGGAAAACTATGTTTAAAGCATTATCACGTCTGAACTACTGGACTGATTAACTTGAAATTTGAATATATAATGGAGGAAAGAGTTAGCTTATACACGTACGAGATAGGAAAAAAAACACTTTTTGGATTCAGGGGACCTTCCAACGTATAAAAATTTAGAAATTGGGGTACCTTAATTTTTTTCGGAAAGCAATACTCTCCTTACCCATGGTAATAGGGCAAGGAAAGTAAAAAATCTGGTTTGGTACACTCACACAACTTTCCTTGCCGTTATGAAAATTGATCAACTGACGCTAGTGTTCCCGTCTACTTTTCTAAGATCTGAGCCAGCTAGTGACAGGACAATAGCGCTGCAGACACAAGAAGTCTGCTATCTCTTCATATCATATCATATCATAATTTCTTTATTCATAAATTTGTACAGTGTATACAATGAATAGTGTCATAAATATATATCTTTGATTAGATACAATTAAAATAAAATGCATAACAAATAAAACATCTACAGAATACACAATACAAACATACAAACATACAATACAATTCAACTCATAGGAGCTGATCTCATTCATTCAAATATTCATTTATATTATAAGAGCTCTCCCAGTTTAAATATCTCTTTAATTCCAATTTGAATTTATTGGATTCAGCTCTTGTTGGATTCGCTTCGGAAGCTTGTTAAGAACTTGGCTCCTATGATGTGGGCTTCTTCTTGTAGAACTCAAGTCTATGGCTTTGCAAATGTAAAAGTTTATCTCTGTTTCTAGTGCTGTACCTATGATTATGTCCTAACTTCAAAATATTTCCAAGATTTTCTTTCACACTCATTATTGTCTCAAGATGTAAAGACTGTACTGTCATTATATTCAAGTGAGCGAAATGTTCTTTAACTGATGCTATGGGGTCTAGGTGTAAAATTATTCTTATAGCTTGTTTTTGTGATTTGAGAATGAATCCATGTTCTGATTTGAAGTAGATCCATAAAGACTTATACCAAAGGATATTATAGAGTGTATGTAGGCAAAGTAAATCATTTTCCGCGTTCCATTTACAAAAGGGAGACATTTTCTAAGAGCATATAATCCACTCGATACCTGTGACAAAACCCTTGTGACATGTTCTGTCCAATTCAAGTTTTGATCTACTGTTAATCCCAAGAACTTGGTAGAGGTGGACTGAGAAATGACTTTGTTGTCCAAATTTATTGAAGAAAAAAATTTTTTACCTGCTGTGTAGTAAATGTCAATAGGTTCGTTTTACTCATATTAATTATCAATTTATTGTTCATCAGAGTTTTTGCCAAGTGGAGAGGTTTGATTTTGCTATTATCTCAATTTCATTCTGGGATTTGGCTGATATTTTTAGGTTGCGTCATCAGCATACAAAACTAGCTCACTATTGCCTTCGAGATATGGTATACCTTTCAGATAACAGATAAAGAGAATTGGTCCCAGAATTGAGCCTTGGGGTACACCGCACCTACTTGTTCTCATTTTTGAATTGAAGGTATTCCTGAATCCCTTGTGATTTATATGACTTATTTGAACAAACATTTTCCTGTTCATGATGTATGATTCAAACCACTTGTAAGATACACCTGTCACCCCTAAAGTTTTAAGACGACCGAGCAAAATCCTGTGCGAAATGCTATCAAAAGCTTGTGTGAGATCTAAAAATATCCCGACTGCTCTTTCAGAGTTATCAATCGAGTCAATGACAGATTCGATAAATTTTGTTGCTGCTGTCTTGACTGATTTACCTTTACGGAACCCGTGCTGAAAGGAGTCGAGAAGTTCATTTTTCTCCAAATATTCAAGAAGCTGGTCAGAAACTACACGTTCGTAAATCTTGGAAATTGCTGGTATTAGAGAAATCGGACGGTAATTGTTAATATCATTCTCATCATTCTTTTTATGTACTGGGATAATTTGTGAAATTTTTAACTGCTCAGGAAATATTCCGTAATAAGAGAAGAGTTTATCAGATGTAGCAGTGGCTCAACAAAACTTTTTGGCTTTTTAATGATGATGATTGGTACGTCATCGTATCCTGCACTGTACTTTACATTTCAAAATAGAGATAATTTTATCAAGTTTCATGTAATCAATAGTTTGGAATCTAAATTCTTGATCAATGACATTTGCAAAACCATAACTTTGTGTTGAGTTTTGAGAGTCTCTATATCTATTTCCTCTTTCGAAAAGTAACTCAAGAAAAGTTCACATATTTTCTTTGGATTAGAACAAATCTGCTCTCCACTTTTTAAAGTTAGTTTTTTAATATTTATTTTTATTTCCAACCTCCGTTTTATTATTCTCCAAGTCTCTTTTATACATTTTTGGATTTTTTATTTTGTTATCATAATAGATTTTTTGCTTTGGATTAGTTTTTGCCCTTAATATCCTAGATCTTTCTCTAATATTAATATTTCTAGTTTATCCCTGGATAATCTTGCACTATTAGTTTGATGGATGAGTTCTTCCTCATCTACTTTCAACTCTGGCGTTATCATGACTTTTGATTAATATTCTGTTTCACTAACTTTCTTGGAAAATATGTATTAAAGTAATGGGAGAAGGCTTTATTGAAGTATCATATTACATTTGACGTCGGAGTTAAATACATCAAGCCAAGTTTCCTGACTTAAAGCTGAAATGAACATGGAGATGTCTCATCAGAGAAGCTTCTACAATATTTAAATATAAATGTATCTTTTTCTGTTTTTAGCCTCATCTATTTTTATCTCAACAAGCTGTGCATCATGATCAGATAGTTTGTATTTTTTCCAGAAACACTGATTATCGAGCTGTCAATATTTGTAAAACATTGTCAATGACTGACTCTGTAGTTTCGGTGATCCGAGTAGGAAAATCAACCATGTACCAGAAATTATAAGCGATAAGAAGATTAATCACCTCTCTACTAGAGCGAGTACTTTTTGTCATGTCTATGTGTAAAATCACCAATCAATATTACATCATTATACTTATGATTTGCAATATCTAACAACGTGTTTAGTTTCTGGATAAAAATACTTTCGTTTGTAGGTATGGGGGATCTATACAACCCAAAATCAGCATCTTTCTTCCACCATGTGTGCATTCCAACATACATATTTCAATATTTATCTTCCGTAAGATCTGAGATATTTTTAATTTTAACCGGTTTACATTCTGTAATTTTTTGTGAGTGAGTATCATTACCCCTCCCCCCTGGTAGTTTTCCTGGTGTAAGAAGTATTTAAAACATAATTTAAAAAATTTATGTGAGGTATTTGATGAGAATAACTTTGTGCTCAGTGAGAACAACTATGTCAGGTTTTATGTCATCTAAAGTGATTTCTAGAGATTCAATAGCTGAAGAAAGATGTCTGATATTTTGATGTAATATTTTGACTTTTTTGTTTAAATTACCTATTGTTGATTTGTTTGATGAATTTCTTCTACTATAACAAATATTATTTCTATTATTATTATCAGAGTTCATGACCTCCATACCTTTTTCAGTCTTACTTACACAGTCTTGTTCAAGATTTTGTCTGATATGGAAATTTCTAAAAATCAGTTTCTTCAAGGCACTCACCAGCCGACAGTACACCATTATCCACTATTTCAGAAGAATCCGCCGACCAGAATGGAGCACTGAGCTCACTGAGACAGGAAATGTTTGGATTGGTTGATATAGGTCTTGTTCCGATTGAAGCAAGCAATATCCAATATGATTTCACTGATATATTTCTTCCCCCGATAGTTCAGGTGTAGGCCATGTGAAGTGTGGAACCGCGGCCCAAAGAGTTTCAAATCCGTAAAGTGGACGTTAGAGAAATTTTTGATAACTTTTCCAAACGTTCATTAGTTCTCCGTATCTCCTTATTGACGCAAGACCAACTGGGAAGATCATGGCGATGCGGCACTGAGAAAATTGAACATTGGTATGCTGTAACCCCTCAAGCCTCCGTTGTACAATCGGATAAATTATCAGCCTCATTGCAGGCAACATCATTAGTACCAGCAATAATTACAACAAGGTCCTTCTTGTTCAAATCAGAGCATATACTCTCACATTCTTCTGTAACCTTATCAAATTTTGCGCCCGGTTTCATCATATGAAAAACTCTATAATCACTCTTTGAACGAATTATATTGGAGACCCTCCTGCCCTGACTGGCAGAGAAACATCTTATTTTAGCTTCATGAGTTCTTCTACTAAGATTGCTACTTTGTGGTTGTAGTTTTTAGCACCTTCAACGGATACACCAGAGCATTCAGAGGCTAAGTTCTTAGCTTCTCGTCCTGAGAAAGCCCTCTTAAATCTCTCCTCCATCTCAACCCCATCCTCCCAGCGACGTTGCCTCAATTCCATCAATTCTATTGTCTCATTTCAACTCTTTTTGAAGATTTGAGCAGTCTAGACATGTAATCTTTGTTTCGTTTGAGTTGACTCATTAACAAAACTCTTACTTACATTCAACATTTCTATGCATTTACTACTGACTGTGCAACGTTTTCGTTGACTATGGCTTCTCTTTCTCTGATAATCTTCCTCAATTCATCCTCGGACTCCAACAAATCATTTACCTTTTGTCTCATTTTTTTATTTCATTTTCAGATTCCTCCTCAATGCTCAAAGACTCTCAAAGCTTTGGACTCTCCTTTGTATTCCTCATCTAATTTCTTCCTGAGATAAGAGTTCTCCTCTGAAACCTCTGTCAGGTTGAACTGCAAATCCGAGTTGGTTTTCAAGCAGGCATCGAGACGATTCAATGTATAAATCAAATGAGGAACAATGTCAACTATTGAGTCACTTGAATAGCGTGAAGAAATGACTCCGAGTGCGCCATGCAACTCTATGGCCAACTCAATAACCTCATCATGCATCAGTCCCTCGCTCAGGTGCCCACCATCCTCACTCGACAATCTAGAAATCACACTGCGAAGTGACCTCGTTAGCATTTTACTCATTTTGCAGTGTCAAATTAAAAAATAAAATACACCAACACGGAAATAACTTGAGGAAACTTTTCAATAATTCATTGCCTGGTATGACAAGAGCTTTGATAATGTTGGTTACTGGGAATAGAGAGGAAATAAAAATGCCAAGAGAGCAATCAAGACGGGAAAGCGGAAGCTCCTGAAACAGCAAGGAAATATAGGAAAGGAATTGAGAAAAGAGAAACACAGGTTGATCGTCACACATGCAAAGACAATAGATTATAGGGTGATAGGCTTTACAACAATAAAATATTTGAAGTCAAAAGCGTATATCCATTACAGCCTGACAAGCAGATTTTCAAATCTAGCGCTACTCCGCGGCGCTACGTTGTCATGGCAACCAGTGACGCCGAAATGCTATGAACGGGAACAAGAATAAACTACCTGTACTATAATATCCTGTTGTGGTGTAGGCCTATATCTATAGGTCCTTAGTTGTATGAGGTACTTTATCTAAGCGATAAACCGAGAGATTTCACCAACAATCAAAAGTTCATACAGCTGAGCTGCCAGAGAATCAGTCAACAGCACGGAAACCGATAAGAATCAACCATGCTGCACTCAATTTATATATCTGTTTTCATTCTTTGATGTATACATCATCAATAAACGTGATTTGACAAAACTACAGTGTTGCAATCATTGAGAATAACCGTCAAAAGTTAGGTTAAACCACAGTGAGAAACAAAATTAGAGTTAGGAGTGCCCACACTAACAAGAATTCAATTGCCTACAACAATGAACCACCACTACACGGTACGTAATATGACACACATAACTGATTCACGATTCACCAAAATTGAAAAAAAAATTGAAAATGTAGAGCTGAATTTATACTGACTTACACAATCTTGCGCTTGCGCACTGTCTTCATTGTAAATGATTTGATAGAATCAACAGTTGCCAACAGTTTGCAATTGAATAATCTTATTTTCTCTAATTTCGAGCTCATTTTCAATTTTAGGTGAAAATGCTACTGAACATTAATTGTAGAGAATTCTATGCTCAATCTTTTCCATATGAATTTTCGTTTAAATTGTATCTAAAGCCTGATAATTGGGAATCTAAAATCGAACTCTGCATAGATGGGGCAGTGCTCCTGAAATTTTTACAGATATTAGACTTGTGGCAGTTGTTAGAGCTTATCAATGACTTTTCTAGGTATGAATTTGATCAAAATCGTTGCAGCCGTTTTCGAGAAAATCGCGAAAACCCTGTTTTTGACAACATTTTCACCATTTTATCCGCCATCTTGAATTGCATTTGATCGAAATTGTTCGTGTCGGATCCTTATACAGTAAGGACCTTAAGTTCCAAATTTAAAGTCATTCCGTTTATTGGGAGATGTGATATCGTGTACACAGACGCACATACACTAATACACACACCACACACACACACACACACACACACACACCACACACACAACACACACACACCACCACACACACACACACTCACACACACATACAGACCAATTACCTGATAACCACTTTTTTGGACTCAGGGGACCTTGAAACGCATAGAAATTTATAAATTGGGGTACCTTAATTTTTTCGGAAAGCAATACTCTCCTTACCTATGGTAATAGGGCAAGGAAAGTAGAAACGGCTTGAAATTATTATCATGATACGATGGCAAAAGCTTCTCAGCTGAGATTATCTTCAAGCATGAACTATGATAATGGCATAACAATCACCCTGATCTCCAAAGTCTGGCGCGTATTGACGTTCTGTAGCTCCATATTTTCCTGCAGACTCAAACACTGTCCTAGAAACCCCTCAACGTTGTCAGATTCACTAGAAGCTGTCAGAACTTCTTATGAGCATCAACCAAAGCCTCCTATTCAACCAATTCTGACAGGATAAATTGAATCAAACAATAGACCATTATTCCATCTCATTGTCAGTATACCTTAAGGATAGCAGAACAGTGCTCCTCATACAATTAATTCTGTCAAATTTAAGTGAACTCCATTTGCTCCACATGTGTGATGTGCCAATTCTTGCACTCAATAATTCTCGTTCAATGGCCTTTACTGCACTCACACACTCTCTCTTTGTTCCACTCACTCTCTTCCACTTACTCTCACTCTCTTACTGTCACCTCTCTCCATTTCGCACTCTCAAAATTTATCTTTCTCTCTCGAACTTCCTCTTTCTAGCCAAACCCATAAAACGGGCCATTTGCTATTTCGACAGACCATAGAGTCTAGTGTGGTGTGATTCACTATGATCTGTCATCATTCCATATAATCTATACTCTATAATAAAGGAAAGAATTGGCTAATACACCTATGGGATAGGAAAATTATGTTTGACGCATCATCAAGTCTGAACTACTCAACTGATTTACTTGAAATTTTTGCATATAGATTCTTAATTAGCCGAAGATTCATTTAGGTCTATTTCCAATTCTTCAAGATTTTATTACGTCAAGTTTTAACTTTGTCATGCTTTAAAATCAACCCTTATGGAGCACGTGCTAGTCTATTTTAATAAAGGAAAGATTTTTCTCATAGATGGGATGGGAACTTCACGAATGAGACGCATTATTACCTCTGAACTATTCAACTGATCAACTTGAAATTCCACTTATAGATTTTTAATACATCAAGGATGGTTACAATAGTTCTATTCCAAATTCTTCAAGATGACAGATCAGAAATAGCTATTTATCTTTTAGGAGCGTAATGCCCGACTTTAATGCTCACGCAAAACAGTTACCACGCTACGCGAAGCGGATCGTGATAATTTTGCAAGAGCAATAAAGAAGCATTACACGCGAATTACATACAAAATGTTTTCTACAACTGCCCAAACCTGTTAAATTACTTATATCAGCTGAGTTACAATTACCGACTTTTAAGGTTAGATCTGACCTTTTGGCGAGCTGCTTACCATCAGCTGATTGGCGAGCGTAAAGAAACTCTTCTGCGCATGCGCGAATGATTTGTGAGCATAAAGAAAATTTACTGCGCATGCGTGGATGGTTAGCGAGCGAAAAAGTAGATTCTCCTCAGAAATAAGCTGTTTTACGAGGAGAATTGAGTATGTAAATTCTTTTTTCTACAACAGCGCGTGATAAAAGAGTTCACATACTCAATTCTCCTCGTGAAACAGCTTATTTTCTGAGGATATTTACTTTTCCTCCACCTACTGTCAAAAGTACTTACTTTACCCCTGAAACATGATACTAAAGTGTCACTTTTTTCGCTCCTCGGTACTAAAAACAGAAAACTCTCCCTAGGGAGTAAAAGTGACTCCATTTAAATAGCATGGTAAGCATCTCTTATTTAAAAAACGTACATTTGGAATAGGTCAGAGGTCTAAGCTCAGATGAGGAAGCATATAAGTAGTCATTAAACCCAACTAAATTCAATACCTCAACCAGACATTTGATCGATATATAAAACTTATGTTTGTATGCTGAAATTATTATTACAAACTTCTATCTTATACTAAAAAGATGTATCATATTTTTTTTCTTTTATTCCATGTTATTCAAATATCAGCCAACGAATATTACTTATTAACTAATCAAATTTAAAACGGGAACTTCATCATAGCTGTAGTTGTGGGCTGTCATTGTTGTTACAACTTTAGCCGACAGATAGTGCTGTCGGAGGAGAACTGTGATTACAAGCCAGCTGTTTCTGTTTACTTTTTTAGATTATGTTGTACCACATTGTTTGGTCACATACGTTTTTAAAAATTATTTTATTTGCAGTTTTTTATAAAAATGTAGGTGGAGGAAAAATGTTGTGTATATCACGAGTGAAATGTTTTTTCTCCCTCAGGAAAATTGTTGCCCTCGGCTTCGCCTCGGGCTTCAAACTTTTCCTCAGGAGAAAAAACAGCACTTTTCACTCTAGATATACAAATAACTATTTTCTCTCGCTAACCATTGCGCATGCACAGTATATTTACTTTACGCTCCCTCATGATTTG
The DNA here is from genome assembly GCF_014356525.2 of Nilaparvata lugens. Classification (NCBI taxonomy): domain Eukaryota; kingdom Metazoa; phylum Arthropoda; class Insecta; order Hemiptera; family Delphacidae; genus Nilaparvata; species Nilaparvata lugens. Next base: position 11,913,929 of record NC_052509.1, on the reverse strand, counting down.
TGCATGTGCAGAAGAGTTTCTTTACACTCCCTTATCAGCTGATTGTAAGCAGCTCGCCAAAAAATCAGATCTTAACCTAGAAAGTCGGTAATTGTAACTCCACCGATGTAAGTAATTTAACAGGTTTGGGCAGTTGTAGAAAAAATGTTGTATGTGATTCGTGCGTAATGCTTCTTTATTGCTCTTGCAAAATTATCACGCTCCACTTCACGTCGCGTGATAACTGTTTTGCGCGAGCGATAAAGTCGCGCATTACGCTCTTAATACATGAATAGCTATTTTCACGCGCAGTTGTGGAAAAAAATATTTTTGGCATAGTCATTCAATTTTAGCTGTTTCACATCCATGAAATCAAGCCGGTTAACAGCTGATTGTAGAACAAATAAACATATGATTATCATCACAGCATTCTTTACTGTAATAAAATCATATGTTTTCTTCACAGTCGAGTATGTTTCCTAGTTCCGAATTCGGAACAGCTGTTCCTAAAGCCGCCTTTAAGCACTCCAAGTGGAAATTTTGTCAACTATGTTCAAAAAATTCCTGGTTCGGAACTTGTAAACTAGGTTATGCTTATAGAATGCATGTAGTAATATCTGCACAAGCGGTAATGTTTTCTGTTTTTCAATTATTCTTCTCTTGATTATTATGACAAAAAAAGTGTAACTTACTCGGACGTGAATGTCTTTTGCAGTGCTGGAATGGAATCCTATTATCGGCTAACGCCTCGACTAGAAACATCATTTTCGCCTGTAAAACAGCCCTTCCCGTCCTTGTGACTTAAGCTACTATTTTTGACGAATAAGATACAATTTCATGATTGTGAACACAAATGAACAGTCAATATTACATCAGATATACCGGTATCAGCTAACCCCTGTAGAAGGCAGTGACAAGGTAGAGAATCGTCAACGCTTTTCTGTTTCATTTCCCCACTGCCATCGTAACGAACACCTCACTATACAACAGTATTACTTTCTTGTCCTATTTTGTTTTTCCTATGAGGCTTATTTATCTGATCTCTTGTTAAATATGTACAGCAAATAAATCTGCTACACTAAAAATCTCTGCTATTTTTTGCGAGGGTTATTGAACCCTTGCAAATTCTATCACTTGCAGATGAAATAAAAATAGAGAGCAGTATCATAGTTGTAGGTCCATCTGAATTTTCACGATTCTATTTCCAGACTCGTCTATGAATAGAACCATATAGAATGCAACAAAGTAACGGTTTTACTAGTAGGCTGGTGGAGACGATCAGAATAGAACAATAATAATCTAGTGTCTAGTGTCACACTAGAGAGAGACTTTGGGAACGTTTCGAATATTGGAGAATGATAACTGATGAAGAATTAGAATGAGGAGACGGAGATGAGAATGGTGGAGGAGGAGGACAACAAAAGACTGTAGAGGATTGGGGATGAGAAGTGAAATGGTGAAGGAGAAAGAGGAGGGAGAAGAAGAGCAGGAAGAAGTGGAGGAAGAGAAAGAAGAAGGAGGAGGAAAAGTAGAAGGAGAAGAAGAAGAAGACGATGATGGTGGTGAAGGAGGACGAGAAGAACAGGAAATAAAAGATTGGGGATGAGAAGTGAGATGGAGAAGATGGCGAAGGAGGAGGAGGGAAAAGAAGGAAGAAGAAGAAGAAGAAGAGGAGGAGGAAGAAGGATGAGGAGGAGAAGAAGAAGAGGAAGATGATGAAGAAGAGGAGGATGAAGAAGAAGATGAGGAGGAAGAAGAAGAAGAAGAAGAAGAAGAAGAAGAAGAAGAAAAGAAGAAGAAGAAAAGAAGAAGAAGAAGAAGAGAAGAAGAAGAAGAAGAAGAAGAAGAAAGAGAAGAAGTAGACGAAGGAGGAAGAGAAGTGCAATAAGAAGAAGAAGAAGAAGAAGATCTGAATAAGAAGAAGAGAACAATCTGAATATTTGACGACCACAAAACGCCTGAGTGTCGCGCTTTGATGTGTAGCGCGACATAAAATACACAGTAAACGTGTTTGTCGTCCAGTAATAAAAGTCGCCTCGGCGACAAACTTTTGTCGCGTCAAATTTTCAAATAGAATTACTGATTGAGAGAAATCATAACTACCGAGAAAAACAAACAAAATCAGATATCAATAATCATTACTTTTTAAAAGAGACTAGCTTACCCGGCGTACTTCGTACCGCCAAAAGTCAATGTATCTCATGTCACACATGACTTTATTTGGTGAATCATGAAATTTATCTGACAATCAATATTTTTATTTACATCTCAATACGGACTTAAATACATCTCAATACGGACTTTCTATGTGCTTAAAACTACCGTTTTAATACCAGTAAACAATATTTTATCACAGAGTGACGTGTTTATTACAGCTGGTAAGTTCATATGCTAAATCTTATTATCACAACATTATCTTGAACCATGATGATCTTCCCGTTCTACGTTAGCCGCTCGGCCGGCAATTTCGAAGACATAGGTCTGTAAAATGGATTTAATATATGATTATTATCAGCCCCCCTATTAAAATTTCTGATCAGGAACCATCCCCAATATTCACTGAACATATTTCTAAAGTTTCATGCCGTTCTGTCAAGTAGTTTTCGAGTATATAGGGGACAAACAAACAAACACACGAACAGACATTCATTTTTATATATAGAGACGATCATGTGTTACCCGTGCTCCGCAATTGTCTATTGAAAGCACAAAAATAGATTCAATTCAGTTGTATAATTCCAAGCTATATTCAAAGTAATAAAAAGAAGAAAAAGAAGAAAAAGTAAAGGAAGAAGAAGAAAAGAAGAAGGAGAAAGAAGAAGAAGAATAGAAGAAGAATAAGAAGAAGAAGGAAAAGAAGAAGAAGAAGAAGAAAAGAAGAGAGAAGAAGAAAAGAAGAAGAAGAAGAAGAAGAAGAAGAAGAAGAAGAAGAAGAAGAAGAAGAAAAGAAGAGAAGAAGAAGAAGAAGAATAAGAATAGAGAAGAAGAAGAAGAAGAAGAAGAAGAAGAAGAAGAAGAAGAAGAAACGAAGAAGAGAAGAAGAAGAAGAAGAAGAAGAGAAGAAGAGAGAAAAGAAGAAAGAAGAAGAGAAGAAGAATAAGAAGAAGAAAAGAAGAAGAAGAAGAAAAAGAAGAAGAAGAAAAAGAAGAAAGAAAAGATGAATATGTATGACTATTTCTAAACATGTGCTCTTCCAGAGCAGTAAATTGTTGCAATCTAAACAAACACGATGATCCAAAATATCAAAGAGTCACTTGGAAACTGGACTAATTTTGGAACATTAAACGAAACACAGACTATCATTTAGTAAAGACAACACCTATAAATAATTCATAGTATATACTATTTTTGAACGAGAAATAAAACAAATAACTCCATTAGAATGTTTTATAAATAGTACAAACACTTATAAAGACCGAAAGATCTAAACAAGTGCCATAACACCCAAAGGCAACACTAAAATAATATTCATAGTAGATGTTATTTTTGAACGAGTGAAAAAAAACGAATATCTCCATTAGAATGTTGTGTCACAATATGTGTATAGTTTCCGTTAAGCTTGAGCTAATGAATGGGGTAGCCCTTGAATGAACTGTTCTTATTTTTTCCTGCACATTTTCAAAACAGAGATTATTTTGATGACCAAGAAAAAGTACAACTCTCTAAACTATGATGATTAGCTATCATAGCTATTATTAACGATTCAGTTTAGGATGGAAACTGTTTGATAAAGTTGATCATGAAATCAGAAACGGAAATGCAAATGTGTTAATAATAAATATCGGAGCAGCGAGCTTCGCTCGTTATTTATTTATTGATAAACAGAATACAATTCTTTAAAATAATTGGGGGACTAACAGGCACAGCCCAAAACTGTTTCCTCCCCGAATTTTGATTTATACACTATAAATAGTCCAAAAAGTAGGCAACATTTAATTCACTTGAATTCATGTCCAATTTTCAATCTAAACATTTGAAAACAGAAAAGTTCTAATTCAGATTGTTTACAGACCAAATTGAATAACAAAATAACACTCACTAATCACTTAAAACTGTAAAATAATGATTAACTTTGAAAATTGTGATATCCTCTAATTTAAAATGATATACCATGTCATGTAAACAAATCAGATTATTTTGATTAGAGTTTCTAGATATTTTTTCTCGTGAAATAAGCTAATTGATTGCAAATAGGTTAACAGCTGAACATAATTCTGTCTCTCTTCCACACAGGCACTCGCATCTTCTGTTATCGACAGACGACGAAATTATCATGTGTTTTTCCAAGGATGAATAATTGTTATCATTTTCATGTCCTTCAGCGAGTTTTCCCAGGGATGAGACCAAGTGCAATCGAATTTTCATATCATAAACTTACTATGTTTCAAATTTCGTGAAAGTCGTTAGAGCCGTTTTCGAGATCCGTTGAACATAAATAGTCAGATAAACAGATATAAAATATAAACAGAAATTGCTTGCTCAAAATAATAGGATTTCAATTTATTTAATATAATAAAATAATGTAGAATGAATTAATGTGAACTCCAAAGAATATAATCCTTGATAATGAGTCAATAATCTTGTTTTTTCTTTTTTCCAGGTTCGTGAATGATTCTGGTCTTTCTCCTACTTCAGTAAATACTTGATGATTATTTAGAATGGGGAAATAATTTTCTGGTAAATATCGTCAACATAATATTTCTATCAATAGTGGTAACTATTGCATGAATAGAGTATATCGAACAATTATACAAGTTTCAAACAATAATTAAACAATAGTATCTGAATTCGAGAGAGAAACAGGTTGGTTTTATTTATTCCTTTGATCCTCTCCCAATAATTGTTTTGATTTTGTGAATGAATTAAATGGCACGAATATAGTATCTTACGTCACATGGACGGGAAGAAGCCTTTCGCAGGCGAGAATTATTTTTTCCTACAGTTACCTTGAAAAGTGGCCATTCCTGCACTGATTACAAAACGCAAAGAATCACTTTTCCGCTCTAGTGCGGGAAAAATTTCTCTGCACTCCAGATTTGCAACATGGCAACACAAAATAGTTGGTGGGTTGTATGGAGGATTAGTGCACAAAAACAAAAATTAAGTTGGTAACAATGACTGTGGTTAGATTTAGATGAGAATCATTCCAATGGCTACCCTACATTTATGATGAAATCCCAATCTAGAAATCCAAAACAAGAATAATGTTTATCTAAATCATAATTGAATAATCATTTCTCATCATTTAATAATAAATAATGTTTATTTTCTATTGACAGTAATAATTATTTCAACTCCAAGCAATGAGAAATGTAGCAAACACACATTTCGAAATTCGAATTTTCAGGTTAAATAATTACCGTTCGAAATCCATGTCAATAAAATTGATAAAATAACATGAGAATATACTACAATAAAATATTTTCTGTTGTCTATGTTATTTTATGAATATTTTTCAGTTTACTTATAGTTTTTCCGGTAATTCTAGTTAATCATAATTCTGAATATCTCAATACTGTTTTTAGCTGGATGAAAGAGCAAAGTTAGGTACGATTCTTCCCGCTAGGTAGCGCGCTTGTCGGTTTCAGCCATTTTGCAGTCATCTGAACCAGCTGTTGGCGTGTATTTTGAATGCAAATTTTTTGTTTTATCTGTATTTTTTCTGATTCTTGAATGAATAAAAATGAGAACTTTGGCTGAAAATTTCCAACTTCAATTGAATTATTAATTTTTAAATGAATTAAGGTTGTTATTAATAACAGCATCACACACACAAACATTTGATGGATTTCAGCCATGATTTTATCCATAATTACCCACTTTTCATATTCAATGGTAACTGTAGGAAAAATTTAATGTGAAATATGTGCGCAAAGCTCCTCTGCTGCACTTGAGAAACCATTCCGCCCTCGCCTATGGCTCGGGTGTAAACGTTTCTTTCGGTGCAGCAAACTGTCACTTTGCGCACTAGTTGCACAAAGTCTAGTGCATCTAGTCGAGGCGTTAGCCGAGACTTGAATTTCATTCGAGCACTGCAAAAGACATCCACTTCCAAGTAACTTACACTATTCTTTGTCATGATAATTCAAAGAAGGATAATTATTGAGAAATAGAAAACATTACCTGCTTGTTCTGACGTTACTACATGCATTCTATAAACATAACCATTTCTGAATCAGGAATTTTGTGACAAAACTTCCATCTGAAGGTAGGTTTTTTGTAGCAGTTTTGCTGTTCCTATTTCGGAACTAGGAAACATAGCTACTCGACTGTGAAGAAAACATATGGTTTCATTACAGTAGAGTATGCTGTAATGGGAATCATATGTTTTTTGTTCTGCGAACAGCTGTTTAACAGCTTGATTTCATGCATGAAAACAGCTGAGATTGAATGACTATGACAGAAAAATATTTTGTTGAGTACCAAATCAAGTCAAATTCAAGGTCACATCAACATCAATATTAGAATCTACATGACATCAATTTCCGTATCTCATTCCTGCAAATTGATTGAAATTACAAGTGATTCGATCTTAATGGAGATTCCAATATTAATTACTGTCTGACGGTTTCAATTTCACTCGAAATAGTACGGAAGGGAGAAAGAGAGGGGGAAGATGGTAGAGGAGAGGGAGTGAGAGAGAGAGAATGGTGAAGAAGTATTCGGGAGTAGAAAGAGGAGAGAGATAGAAGAAGAAAAGTAAGAGATAGTAGGCGGAAGGAGGTGAGAAAAGGGGAAGAGAAAGAAGAAGGAGAAGAAGAAGAGAAGAAGAAGAAGAAGAAGAAGAAGAAGAAGAAGAAGAAGAAGAAGAAGAAGAAGAAGAAGAAGAAGAAGAAGAAGAATGAGAGTAAACCAGTAATTTTGTAAGTAGCTGACATGCAGACATGTAAATCAACATGAAAAGGGAATGGGAGAGGTAGAAGAAGGAGTGGAGTAAAGGTCAAAGTAAGAGGAGGTGGAGGAAGAAGAATGGAAGAAAGGAGAGGAAGAAGAAGTATGAGAAGAAGAGGGCGAAGAGGAAGAGGAACCAATAATTTGGCGAGGAAGAGGAAGAAGAAGCAGAAGAATAAGCAGAAGAAAAAGCAGAAGAAGAAAAAGAAGAAGAAGAAGAATAAGCAGAAGAAGAAGAAAATGAAGAAGAAGAAGAAGAAGAAGAAGAAGAAGAAGAAGAAGAAGAAGAAGAAGAAGAAGAAGAGAAGAAGAAGAAGAAGAAGCAGAAGAAGAAGAGTAAACCAGTAATTTTGTGAATAGCTGCATTGGAGACATGGAAATCAAGATGAAAAGGGAATGGGAGAGGTAGAAGAAGGGGCAAAGTAAGTGGAGGTGAAGGAAGAAGAATGAAAGAGGAGAGAGGAAGAAGAAGTATGAGAAGAAGAGGGAGAAGAGGAAGAGTAACCAATAATTATGCGAACGGGCTGCAATGAAGACATAGACGAATTGACTCATTAATATAGATGGGCGAATTTTGAGCGCTCAACCGCCGCCCCACATTGCAATGATTAATAACTATTGTCGTTTTTAATTAGGGGGCCCAGCAGAACACATCTCAAATCAATGACTTAACATTGATCACTGCAACCCAACACTCTCATCCTTAATTAATCGTTCATAAGCCTGTCAATCTGATTTCAATTACCAGCTTTTTTCTGCTTTTTACTAGTGCATAGAGATGTACTCGAACAACCAGTTGCTTGGTAGGATTCGAACCCACAAACACCTTCATCTTCATCATCTTCATCATCATCTTCTTCTTCTTCTTCTTCTTCTTCTTCTCTTCTTCTTCTTCTTTTTCTTCTTCTTCTTTTCTTCTTCTTCTTCTTCTTCTTCTTCTTCTTCTTCTCTTCTTCTTCTTCTCTTATTCTCCTTTTTGAAGCCTGTCGATCTGATTTCAATTACCAGCTTTTTCCTACTATTTACTAGTGCATAGAGATGTTCTTGAACAACCAATTGCTTGGTAGGATTCGAACCCACAAACACCTTCATCTTCATCATCTTCATCATCATCATCATCATCTCTTCTTCTTCTTCTTCTTCTTCTTCTTCTTCTTCTTCTTCTCCTCCTCCTTCTCTTCCCCCTCCTCCCTCTCGCCCTTCCTCTTCATCATCTTCTTCATCACCTCATTCTCCTCTTCCTTCTTCTCTACAACAATCTTCTTTATTTTCATCTCCTTCCTCATAAGGAAAAGAGAAGAAATGAGTTGGTAAGTTCTGAAGAGATTATAGCTGCCATAAAAAAGATGGAAGGCAATAGAGCACCAGGAGTTGATGGAGTTCTGCCTGAGTTTATAAAGAATTTGGGACCAAAAGCTATAATGTGGCTCTCAAAGTATTTTTCTGAAGTAATGGCTAGAGCTGAGCTCCCCAAATCCTTGAAACAAACAAAGGTCGTAGCAGTATTCTTCTTCTTCTGATAGTGCCTATTCGTTCCGAATATTGGCGATAAGCCTGACTATGGTTATCTTATCTACAGCCATCCTGAAAAGTTCTGTTGTAGTTTTGGAGAACCAGGTACGCAGGTTTTTCAGCCATGATATTCTCCTTCTTCCTGGTCCTCTGCCATAGATCTTCCTTGGAGAACGGATTTCAGCAGCCGTATTTTTCATTACGCATTATATGGCCGAAATATGCAAGCTTCCTGCTCTTGATGATGTTCATCACTTCCAAATCCTTATCCATTCGCTCCAATACAGCTTGTTGGTCACTCTGTCCATCCATGAAATTCTCAACACTCTTCTATACAGCCACATCTCAAAAGCCTCGAGTCTTTTTCAGTTGACTTGGTCAATGTTCATGACTCCATCCCATAGAAGAGTATTGAGAAAATGTAGCAGTGGAGGAGTTGATTTTGATGTGCATATTAAGGTTGTGACTCTTGAACAGTTTTGCCATCTGATGAATTCAGCCCTCGCTTTTTCTATTCTGCATTTACCTCTTGAGAATGATCCCATTTCTCATTGATCAAGGTTCCCAGATACGTGAACTGTTGTACTCTCTCTATCGGCTTGGTGTTAAGCATCAAGTCACATCCTCACACTGCTCCCTTACTATCACCATGAACTTTGTTTTGTTACATTTATCTCCAAGCCATATTGTTCACTGACGCCTCCTATCTTGTTCACAAGCTCCTGCAGGCTGTTCATGTTGTGAGCGAAAATTACAGTATCATCTGCATATCGGATGTTGTTCAAGCTTTCTCCATTAACAATACTCCCATTTCAGTATTCTCAAGGGCCTCCCTGAAGATTCCTCTGAATAAAGATTGAATATCAATGGTGAAAGGATGCAGCCCGCCTAACGCCTCGAAGAATGTCAACTGCATTGGTCTGCTCCTCTGCACTGATCCTTATAGTAGAAGACTGATTCCAATTCAGGTTTGAATGATTTGAAGATCTTTCTCATCCATCCTGTGCTCCTCAAGATCTCCATCATTTTCACATGCTGAATCCTATCGAATGCCTTCTTGTAATCGATGAAACATGCGAAAACATTACAGCTCATGTCTCTACAGCGTTGGAACAAGACCTGAGACAAAACAAGGCATCTCTTGTACCAACTCCTTCATGAAGCCGAACTGTGTGTCTGCGACTCTTTCTTCACAAATCTTGTAGATTCTCGATGAATAATTTAAGGAGAGCTTCAACATGTGACTCATGAGGCTGATGGTTTGATAGTCACCACATGTCTGGCTCCCTGTTCTTAGGCAATATTATGAATTCGGAAATCAGCCATTCATCTGGGATGCTTCCAAAATTGTATATTTGATGAATATATTGGTCAAGAATTTTATTGATTCATCGTCTAAAAGTTGAAAAATTCTGTATGCACCCCATCTGGACCCGGAGTCTTCCCTTCTCTCATGGCACAATAGCCGCATGACTTCATCCACCATGATACTAGGACCAGACATATCCTGAACTTGCATTGCAGTGGTTCTCTTCTTTCATCAAAGAAAAGCTGTTCACACATACTTCTTCCAAGCCTCCTTAACAGCCTCTCTATCAACTATCAGATCTCCTGCATCAGTCACAAGCCTCCCAACAGTTCTCCTCTTCAGCTTCCTGTCACCTCTCTCACCCTTCTATGTACATTGACCTCATCAAACTTGCTCTGGAAGAACTCAATCTGCTGGACTTCTCCTCCAACTCTTCTCCTTTGCCCTCTTATCTTTCTTTGGAGGACCTCTTTAAGCTCTTGTAAGTTGGAGGATTGTTCTTTGGTTTCTCCTTTCCTCCATGAGAGTGACAAAATCTCATCAGTCATCCATGATTTGTGTCTCTTTCCATCATCCTTGAGATATCATACAATTATTATTATTGATACTGTACAATATAGATAGTTTATACAAGATTATTGTCAATGAAGTGATTTATTGAATTTAGTACTTATATTAAATAAATAATAAATAAATAATAAATCTTTATTCTATGACAAGTACATTACAGAATAACAATAATCAAATATTGAATTCAACAGAAATGCTTAGTGTACAGTCAAAGAATACAATACTGTTTGCTAAAGAGTGAACTTTGTCTGCAAACAGAAGCATATCTCACAATTGAAAATAAAATAGGGAATTCGCTTAGCTTACACCCATGAGATATTATAAACTGAAAATAATGGAAATAAAATAATATGACAATGAACATGAATGATACCAAATAGTAAATATAATAAATAATTAAAACCACACACACACACACACACACACTCATACAACATGGAGCTGATTTTGTTAAATCATAGCTTACACCTTCCAATGGTGTATCAAAAAAAAAAAGAAGAACGAGTGAATAAAGTTCAGATTAAAATTCCAAAAAGATCCTCAATCTCTCCCGGTGAACGATTCATCAACCACAATCTTAATCTAGATTTAAAAGAAGCAATACTAGCTACATTTTTGACTTCAGTGGGAAGATAGTTGAAAAATTTCGGGCCAAAAAAACGAAGCTCTTCTGAAACAAAGTACAATGAGAACGAGGCAATGTTATGAACCCCCTCCTTCAGCATTCCTAGTGTAATAGGGTAGGCCTACATCAGGTCCATGGTTACCACTTTTCTTATAAAATAGTGCCAGAACCTTGAAGACATACAGATATCTCAACGGCAGGATGGATCTTGCTTTAAAAAGTGGGAATGAGTGGAACCGCCCACCTCACCGCAAATAACACGGATAATTGCCTTCTGCAGCCTAATCAAAGGCAAGAAATGAGATATATAAGTGGATGCCCAGCACGAAATACCATACCCAAGTCTGGACTGCACAAATGCATAGTACATATTAGAGACAACATTACCGGGAAAAAGATGCCTTATGTGATAGAATTTCCGCAGCATCAGAAAGAGAACCTGCTTCAGCTTCTTGATATGGAGCCTCCAAGTTAGAGTATCATCTAAAATTAACCCTAGTACTTGATAGAATTGGTCCGGCAGACAACATCACAATTACAATTCCGCTGCCCCATCAAGCAATCCATATCATGATACCTGAGCGGGGTAGGGAGGTCAACCGAGGTAGACAAGGAAAAGCACATCCATATTTATCCTTGATCTTCCTTGTTGCCTCTGCAAACGCCCCAGCCTGATCCCGCGTATTGACAACCTCCTCATCAATCTGCCTGCACCTATCATTGATATCATTCTTCACTTGGTCTTTTAGTGTGCTGTTCCTAAGCTTCTTGAAGTCATATCGTGGACATTTTCTCCTTTGTATAGCCTTGAGCTTTATCCTATATTCTCCCATAAGTGGGTTGTGATCTGACTGCAAATCCGCACCAGGATACGTTTTAACACTTGTGAAGCTGTTTCTATATCTTGGTTTACCAAGATATAATCTATCTGATTACGGATAATATGATTATCTCCATCATCTCTAGGAGACGTCCAGGTATAGAGTCGTCTGTCTGGTAACTTGTAAAAAGTGTTCATTATTACCAGATTATGCTCAGATGCAAATAAGCTCAGAGTCTCACCTCTATGTTTCTGGCACCAAGACCACAAGGACCAATATGTTTTCCTTCTCTAGCTTTGCCTACTCTGGCATTAAAATCACCCATCAGGATAAGTAGTTCCTGTTTGGGAAGTTTTTTCAAGAGATCCTCGATCTGAGAGTAGAACTCTTCGATCTCTTCTTCACTATGATCACAGGTAGGTGCATACACCTGGATTTATTTGTATTTACCGGTGAGGTACTCAATTGCAGCAGCATGACTCTTTCATTCACAGGGACAAAGTTGGTGACATGATTAGCAACATTTTTATTAACAATTATCCGACGCCATTTTGATATCTTCCATTAGTTGTTCCAGAATAGTAGACTCTATAGTCTCCTATATACAGTAACTGGAGTTGGGCCATCTCATCTCACTCACTCCCATGATCTCTATACCTAGTCTTTCCATCTCCAAAAATGCATTATGAATTTTTCCTGCTTGGGCCATGGTTTTAACATTCCATGTACATATTCTCTTAATCTGTTTCATCTTTAGTTATAATACTCATGTTTCTGTTCCCATTTGCTCCCCCCGGAGATCCGAATGGGGAGCTTGAAACTCCGGACTGATTTAACAAGAACATAGCCATGCTGACATACTAGGAAAGTCACCAGGTGACCTTTAATGACTTGGGTTTCCATTGCCACGTCATCCTTATACCGTTGACTGTCTCATCACAGTTCTTCCGCTTTTAGGGCCAGTTTCCCAACCCTGGGGCAAAAGGGTGCCCAGGATCCTCCACTGCTCATCCGCCCTGTAGGAGGCCGTTGGCGCTTGATGGAGGGGGGTCACTTATTCCGGTGGCCACTCGGTCTATGGTCGCAGACCATCAAAAATAGAAAATAAAATGAAAAAAGAAGAATTTTCCCAAGGCAGGGAGGACAGGATAGAGGAAGTGAGCAGTGCGCGACCGACAGGACGACAGATTGACACCTTACTGAAGCAAGGTGCCCCCATCATCCCTGTAGCCGCGCACTGCAAGAGAATGGCACAAAGCTAAGTCGATGGAAAGGTGCCATTCTAGAAATAAAAGATCCAAGCATGTCGGAGGAGAAGAAGGACTTGGGAAGAAGGGCTTGGAAAGGGGAGGTCCCTTTTAGTCGCCTCTTACGAACAAGCAGGAATTACTGTGGGTACAATTCTACTACCCCTACCACACTGGGGGGGTAGCAGTATTGAAGCCAGGAAAAGATCAAAGAGACCCAAAAAGCTATAGACCAATAGCCCTGTTGTCAGTTGTGTACAAACTTTTTGAACGAGTCATGCTGACAAGAGTCGGGAGCAGAATGGATGAGTGTTTGCCAGAGGAGCAGGCTGTTTCAGGGAGGGTGGAGGAGTTGTGAGGAACAAGTATGGGGCTCACAACTTACATTGAGCATGGGTTTGAGAGAAACCTCAAATCAGGAGCCGTATTTCTGGACCTTAGTGCAGCATATGACACAGTGTGGAGATCTGGTCTTCTTCTGAAGTTAGCAAGGATCCTGAAATGCAAGGCAACCGTCAATCTCTTTGGAGCTATTTTGAGAGACCGTACATGCAGAGTGTTCTCTTTATGGTAAACTCAGCACTATAAGAAGATAACAAAATGGTTTACCTCAAGGATCGGTTCTTTCACCAATTTTGTTCAATGTTTACACTGCAGACCTGCCTGTTACTCAATCACGCAAGTTTATTTATGCCGATGACATTGGGCTTGTTACTCAAGGTCGAAATTTTGATCAGCTCCAAATTGTGTTGAATGAGGACTTAGAGTTAATGGCAGAATACTTCCAGCAGTGGTTCTTGAAGCCAAACCCGTCCAAAACTGTCTCAACAATATTCCATCTTAGTAACAGCATGCAAAAAAGACAATTAATCTCAGGTTATGTGGCAAAAGAATATCTCATCAGGAAGCTCCCCGTTACCTAGGAGTCAGACTTGATAGATCCCTCACATATCGACAACATCTGCAGGGGTTGAGAGATAAACTGAAGAAAAGGCTAAATATCATCAGCAAACTTGCGGGAACAACCTGGGGTTGTGACATGAATGCCCTTCGAACATCAAGTCTTGCACTTCTGTACAGTACAGGGGAGTACTGCTCTTCTGTCTGGGCTCGCAGCAGACATGTTGAGAAAATTGATACAGTTTTCAATGAAACTATGAGGAAGATTTGTGGGACATTGAGACCAACAGAGACTGAGTGGTTGCCTGTGCTTAGTAACATCATGCCTCCAGATCTCAGAAGGTTGGAGAAGAAGAACAAGTTCATTTCCCAGTTACAACACATTCATGAGGATCTCCCAGTCTCTAGAGATTTGGCTAACCCTCCACCAAGGCGCCTCAAGTCAAGAAGATACTTGAGACTTGATGAGCAGGAGGAAATTAGAAGTGCAAGGGAGTTATGGAGACTGAGATGGTTGCAGGGAGAGGTCAGGAACAAAGGCCTTGTGGATGACCCTAATAACATTGTTCCTGGCACCCAGCTGAGACGTAGAGAGTGGTGTGGCCTTAACCGGTTCAGGACGCAGGTGGGAAGGTGTGCTGAGCTGATGACAGCATGGGGATACACATCTGATCCTCTGTGCCAATGTGGACAAATCCAATCAATGAACCACCTAATATCTGAGTGTCCACAACACTCCTATCATGGAGGGCCGACAGCCCTCCATGATGCTGGAGAAGATGCGTGTCAGTGGCTCCAGAACATTCTAAATTCTATTGGTATTTGAAATATTAAGTGTAAATTATGTTTTTTTTCTAATTTTGGCCTATGTATGCATATATATATATATATATATATCCTTCCTCGTCACCTTCCCCTCCTCCTCCTTCTCACCCTTCCTCATCATCATCTTCTTCACCATCTCCTTCTCCTCTCTCTTCTCCATAACCATCTTCTTTATATTCTTCTTCCTCTTTATCTTCATCACTTCTGCTTGGAGGGGTATACTTACAACCATTTGCTTGGTTGGATTCGAACCCACAATCGTTATCAGTAAATTGTTCAGGCAGTCCAGTAGTGCATGTTATCTAGTACACTCATCGAATCTAATAGACCATCAAATCTATAGGTTTAATTGTCCATTACATTCATAGACTGTCCTACAAACTGGGCCTATACTGTATATTGAGGTCAATGTTGTATTTTGATTAACATTGGTGTTGCTATCCTTGTCTATCATCCTTGCATCAGTACTTTAAACTCCACGTTAGGAGAGTCCTACGACAGCAAGTCCACGTTATAATGGCAGTATTTGATTAACATTACTGTCGCTATCCTTGTCTATCATACGACAAAGCAGATAACGCTATCCTTCTCTAGCTTCGCAAAGTTGCCAGTTAGTTTTCCAACAATGTAGAGATGTAGTTAACAAAATACAAAGCAAAATGTATATAATCTCTAATATGGGAATTTATAGTTCTATCTTTTACTTTTTGTGTAGTTGAGAAGTTGATATTGTGGTAATTATTCGTATTTAATGAAAAAGACTAAGAAATTGTCAAAAAACCACAGATTTATTGATACTTAGAAAGACCGGTTTCGGTTATTACACCATTGTCAATCTCTGATAAACTCCTATCTTCGATAAGTTATATCTTTGTACAGGAAAATTCAAAGTTCAATCTTTGAGAAAATATCATCTAGACGAATGGAATATAATTGGTCATTTCAAACAGGAATTAACAGTTGATCCTACATCAATAAACCTGTATCATAGAGAAACGATAGCATAAGACTATTACATTACACTATTACACTATTGTTTCTCTATGCCTGTATCTTCTAATGTCTATAGAAGGCATTGACTAGACAGAGGTTCGGCAACGTTGTTCTCCTATATTTCTCCACTGCCATTATAACGTGGACCTCACTATAGTCTCCATCATCAGATATGGAAGTTTTCCTGTATAGAAGGTATTGACAAGGCAGAGAATCAGCAACGTTGTTTTAGACATGTATAGACATCCTTATACATATGAGAACCACTATAATATAACTGTACACATCAATGAACAACTATATATACATCACTGTACAGCAAAATTTACCTACTATAAAAATAATTTGAATTTTATTTTCATAGAATGATACTACAAATTATATAATGTAATACATAAACAGGATATAGTTACGCTACAAATATTTAAATTAATTGAATATAACAATTGATAATAGTGGGAATTATACCCATTAGACCTACTTTAATTAAAAACTGCCAAAATACTGATATTATAACGTGGACCTCACTATTCTAGCAGGTAACCTGTGCTTCGCAAGGGTCTATTTTAAAACGTGACAAACTGAAAACTTGACCGAGTGGAATCTTGAAGAGCTTGTAATAGGCCTATAACCATCCTCGGTTGATTAAGAATCTAATATGCAATATTTCCAGTTAAGCAGTTCAGTAGATTAGACGTGATGATGCATCAAACATAATTTTCCTATCCCGTAGGTGTATGTGCCAGTTATTTCCCTTATTATAGTATAGATAAGTTCTTCAACTTAGTACTAACATAAACAAGTGACAGAACTCAAATATTGTTTAGAAACCTTCCTCAACTTAATGCCAACCTGACAAAATTGGACTGGCTATTAATTTAGTTGCCAATTTTAACTGTCTGTTTCGAAGCAATCTAGATAGTCTCTCTAGATAATAGTTCTATATTAACATATGATATGTATCATTCATGTCCCATGAATGAAATTCGAACATTTATTCTGAAAAATCTGGAAGGAAATTGAAATTTGGGCTTCTAGGTGCACGAGATTGATATTATTATTTTTTGGATTGAATTTATTGCCAAAAATTACAAATATATATTTGTACAATATTAATTACAAGAGTATACAATACAAATAGACATTGATTTCAACCAGGGTATAACAATATTATCAATGTAATTTGGCACTGCCAAACATGAGAAACCTTGTGTTTTTATGATTCCGGTTTTTTGAATCTTTGTGCAAAATTTGGAGATCCAAATAATTTCTTGTGTATATGAGAAGTTGATATTGTAGTAATTATTCATATCAAATAAACATACTGAGAAATTGTCAAAAACCACAGATTTTATTGAAAGTTAGAAAGACCGGTTTCGATTATTACACCATTGTCAATCTCTGATAAACTCAGTTAGACCGGTGTCGGTTATTACACCATTGTCAATCTCCGATTAACTCTGGAGTTTATCATAAACTCTGGAGTTTATCAGGGATTGACAATTTATTGACCGAGCGAAGTGAGGTCTAAGATTCAAGTCGACGGTTTGGCATTTCTCTTAATGTTTAAATGTTTATATGTTGCGCATTTACGGCGAAACGCGGTAATAGATTTTCATGAAATTTGACAGGTATGTTCCCTTTTTTAATTGCGCGTCGACGTATACACAAGGTTTTTGAAAAATTTGCATTTCAAGGATAATATAAAAGGAAAAGGGAGTCTCCTTCATACGCCAATATTAGAGTAAAGATCAGACTATAGAATTATTCATCATAAATCAGCTGACAAGTGATTACACAGATGTGTGGAGAAGCCAGTCTATTGCTGTATTTCCATAAGGTATTTAGTTTCAATCAGGTACTTGTGGATGAGAATACTGCGTGAGGTCTACTGTTCACAGAACTACTAGTTCAATCCAAATCATTCCGGGTTTTCCGGTATGCAATCCACCAGTTGACATGTTTCGATGTGAACAAACGGACAAACACCACTCTACTCTCTCTTTTATAACTATTTCTAACACCATTACAAGCTACATTCTCCCCCATACATTAACATTAGTACACCGTATTTCCGCTACATTAGTCGCATGTAATTGCGTTTACATTTGCGACCACGATTTAATTCGCATGCCACTGAAATAAAAAATGGCCACTTCAATTACTACCATACATTTGTCTATGGTTGACAGTTTGAACTGTCAACAAATGGCTAATTTGTTTATCCAAAGCTATGTATCTCGGTAAACCCTTATTATAATAATCATAAGTTGATCTTGAAACCTACAATAGAATTTCTCTTTAATCTGCTGTAAACGATACAAAAAAATATGTTCGTAAAGTGAGATTTGATTGTTGAAAAAATCCGGAAATTGTAGATATATTTCTCATATTAACGGTTTTGGCAGTTCTATGATAGGGAGAAGTGATTCAAGATGGATTTTAGGCAACTGAGCTCGTAGAGGATGAATTTATCTACAATTTGGAATCAATCGTGAGTTTCTATGATTCATCAGACTCGTTTTAGAAACTCTTGATCAACAGTAAAATCAAGAAAAAATGTAAAAACTGAAATTGCCATTTTTAAAATCTTCTGTAAGTTTTGAACTGTATTGGAATCAAAAGTATATTAAAATCTTCTGTAAGTTTCGAACTGTATTGGAATCAAAAGTATAATTTATTGGAGTGTGAAGAGAGGGACAATTCTCACATCCTCACTAGATTTGGAAATTTTATCAGAAGTATTTCACAAGACATGCAGCTTTGAATATAGAAATTGGCCATTTTTTGTGTACTCAACAAAAAAATTTCCATTTTTCGACCGAATTTGACTTATGATGCATGATTTTGGACCGCTTTGACGAGCCGAAAAGAATGAAGTGTAGTATTATCAAATCTGATCATTGTATCAGAAGTTATAAATGTTTGAAATTTTGATCCTTGAGGTGTCCTTGAGCGCGCCTCTCCACTAGGAAATACTGAAATAAAGTGCATCTAACGGGTGATTCTCATAGAAATTGATCTCATGAACTTATATCATTGTGCGAAATATCAATGTGAGGACAATGTAGTTGGTGATGATGGTTGAAGCTGAAAATTGGGTGTTTTTCACAATACAAGGAGCATTGTTGTCAGGTGTACCTGGAAATCTATATGAGATAGAGCGCTCTACCTGATCTCAGATTGTAGACTACAAAAATACACCCAGAGGGATCTTGAATTATACATCTGGATGGTAACAATTGGAAGATATTGTTGATCAAAAACTGAAATTCATGAAAATTTCAAATTTCACACATTTTTGAAAAATCATAACCCAGTACTCATTGGAGATAGAGAGTTCCAAATGATTGATCTCATTTTTTTCAAAATGTTATTATCTAAAAAAGAGGCAGGAGCAAATTTTCCTGTCCGATCACGAGATTTGGCAGAAATAGCTAAAACTGGAAGATAAGCCGAAAATTCGAGGTTTAAGGGCCACCCTGTACATAGCACAAGGAAATTTTGCATGAAGAAATTGATTCTGGACTTCTCTTATGTACCCATAGAATATATTAGTAAATCAGAACTACATAAATTGCATATACCAATGTAGTATATAGTTACTGGACTAATACTGGAAATAGCAGATTTAATTCCAAACTACTGATTTCAATACGAAAAAACTAGTGGACTTGATAATTTTTCATATCATCTAAACTTTTTCACGCCAATCTCTCCATGTTCGTACTCCAACGTTTCTATTCTAAGCGCTGGTTTCACAAAAACCGGTTAAATTTTAACCGTGATTTAATTCCACTAGAACCAATCAGATAAGCCGTCTTTTTAAACACTTCTCTGATTGGTTTTCGTGAAGTTAATCACGATTAAAATTTAACCGGCTTTTGTGCAACCGGGCCTCAGTCATCAATCACAAGGGTGGACTTCTATTATTTCCGGGACAAGAGGCTCAACTGGAAAGGAAACTCCAAGAAGAGAAGATAGTCACAGTTTTCGAAGTGGAGAGGAAGCTCTCACGTACAAGTTTTCACGACAGACAAAAATTAGCGCGGCTGTCAGGAGAGAGAGAGAGAGGAAAGACCGAAGTTTAAGGGTTGAAAGGAGGTGGAAAAGGAGATAAAAGTGGAGAAAGAGGGTGGTTACAGGCAAGGACGAAGGAAGAATAATGACGTAAAAACTGCTCGGACCACGAAGCGATAAATAAATTAGCTGCAGGCCCTAACTGCTTTTTATGCTTTCTTATTTTTCTCTTTCTTCTATTTATCCTCCTCACACTCTATTCTCTTCGTTTGTTCTATTCTTTACTTACTTACTTCTCCTATATTCCTAATGAGAGTCTATTCATCTATTAATCATTCAGAAGTACACAACTTCTAGAAATCTACCACATTCTCAAATCTATGATGACTCCAATTCTGAATTTTACAACAGTCAAAATGTAGCTGGAGTGAGGTTCATAATAGCAGTGAAGAAAGATAAAAGAACAACGTTGCCGATCCTGTCTTGTCTGCCTTCTATGGACGGTAACATGCAGAAAAAGATATTGAGAGTCATCTGTAGACTGACATCAAGGGACTCATGTAAAGCATTTTTCAAAGACTCTAACATACTCACAATTCCTTCCATTTACATTTACCAACTGGTAGTTTTACTTTCCTTGCCCTATTATCATAGGTAAGGAGAGTATTGCTTTCCGAAAAAAATTAAGGTACCCCAAATTCTAAATTTCTATACGTTTCAAGGTCCCCTGAGTCAAAAAAGTGGTTTTTGGGTATTGGTCCTGTATGTGTAGGTGGTGTGTGTGTGTGGTGTGTGTGTGTGTGTGTGTGTGTGTGTTGTGTGTGGGTGTGGGTGTGGTGTGTGTGTGTGGTGTGTGTGTGTGTGTGTGTGTGTGTTGTGTGTGTGGTGTGTGTGAGTGTAAGTTCCAATTTTGTACAGATAATTATGAAATAATACTCGAAAGATAATATCATTGCATTTCCAATCCATAGAAATGTAGCTTTTGAAAAAACTCCATTTTATTCAGGAATGAAACTCTATAACAGGCTGCCAACAGACATTCAAAACATTGAATCGGTCATTGTATCCAAGCAGGCAGTCAAAAAAATATTATCAGAGAAAAGCCTTTACGCAATCACAGAATTTTATTAACTTTTTTTTTTATTTATAATAAAATATATCATTACTTTCCTTAATGATACTTGACACTTCCTGAATAAATATTTTTTTTATTGTATGTATTATAGTATAAGTATTAGTACTGACAAGTTACCTGTCAAATGGGATTATTCCCAGAATTGATGTAATGTAATGATTATTAATAAGTAAACTGATACAGATTTATTAATGTAATATTAACTGTTTATTCTCGTTTAAAATAATCAATATGATATATTATTAAGCAAGAAATTATATTTTAATATAATTTCATAATGAATTTCCATAATTAAGATAAAATATTTTGTTGATTGATTGTTATTTCTACATTGTTAAAAGACGATCTGGCATAGAGCAAAGCGAGAAAGAGTTAGCGTATCCGCTTTGTAAATGCACTGCCATTATAACTTTGACCTCACTATAGTCTCGGAAGAGGCCGAACTTCAAGTTTTTATTTTTTTAATAATAAATAAAGTTTGCAGATTTGAGTTCCTCGCAAGGAGCATGAGAAGGCAGAGATCATCATTTCTCTCAAAAAATGAAAAAATAATGTAATTTGCGTTTTTCACTATATTCAAGGGTCATATGTCCTGAACGGGAAAAAATCTTGCTAATCCGTTTGCAGATTAGGATTCCTCGCATCACAGAGCATAAGAAGGCATAGTTGATAGTGATATTATTTCTCCCGGATAAATGAGAAAAATAATGTATGGATCGATTTGCGTTTTTCAATATATTCAAGGGGTTGAACAGGGTACTCAACAGGGTTCTCCTGAATGCGAATGAATTTCTTAAATCCCGTTTGCAGATTTGAGTTCCTTGCATCAAGGAGCATGAGAAGGCATAGTTGATAATAATATTAATTCACCCCATAAAATGAAAAAATTATGTACTTACCAATTTGTATTTTTCAATATATTTAAGGGGTCATAACTCGTGAACGGGAGAAAATTTCGCTAATCTGTTTGCAGATTCGGACTCCTTGCATCAAGAAGCATATGGAGGAAGGGTTGAAGTAGTTATTTGTGCAACTAGTGCGCAAAGTGACAGTTTGCTGCACCGAAAGAAACGTTAAACGGGAATTGTTTCTTGAGTGCAGCAGAGGAACTTTGCGCACGTATTTCACATTGAATTTTTCCTACAGTTACCACTGAATATGAAAAGTCGGTAATTATGGATAAAATGATGGCTTAAATCCATCAAATGTTTGTGTGTGTGATGCTATTATTAATAACAACCTTAATTCATTTAAAAATTAATAATCCAATTGAAGTTGAAAATTCTCAGCCAAAGTTCTCATCTTTATTCATTTAAGAATCAGAGAAAATACAGATAAAACAAAAATGTGCATTCGAAATACACGCAACAGCTTGTTGGGATGACTGCAAAATGGCTGAACCGACAAGCGCGCGACCTAGCGGGAAGAATCGTACCTAACTTCGTTTTATCCAGCTAAAAAAAGTATTCAGATATTTAGACATTGTTAACTTACTAAATTACCGAAAAATGATATAAGTAAACTAAAAAATATTTATAAAATAACATAGACAACAGAAAATATTTTACTGTAGCATATTCTAATGTTATTTTTAATTTTATTGACATGATTTCAAACGGTAATTATTTAACCTGAAAATTCGAATTTCATAATATGTGTTTGCTACATTTCTCATTGCTTATAGTTGAAATAATTATTACTGTCAATAGAAAATAAACATTATTATTATTTATGATGAAGGTTATTATTTAATTATGATTTAGATAAACATTATTCTTGTTTTGATTTCTAGATTGGGATCTTATCATAAATGTAGGGTAGCCATGGAATGATTCTCATCTAAATCTAACCACAGTCATTGTTACCAACATAATTTTTGTTTCGTGCACTAATCCTCCAATAACCCACCAACTATTTTGTGTTGCCATGTTGCAAATCTGGAGTGCAGGAAAAAGTTTTCCCGCACTAGAGCGTAAAAGTGATTCTTTGCGTTCTGTAATCAGTGCAGGAATGGCCACTTTTCAAGGTAACTGTAGGAAAATGATATTATTCCTTCCAAAAAAATGAGAAAAAAATTCAATGACCAATTTGCATTTTCCAATTTATTTATGGGGTCATATCTCCTGAACGGGAAAGAGTTTTGTCAATCCGTTTGCAGATTCGGATTCCTCGCATCAAGAAGTGTATAAAAAGGCATAGTTAATGATGGTATTATCTCTCCCAAAGGAATGGGGAAATAATGTACTGACCGATTCTCGTTTTTTAATATATTCATAGCTCCATCTATATCCACCTTTCTCAAATGTGAAAAAAGGAAAATTCATGTACTTTCTCCTTCTTCTTCTTCTTCTTCTCTCTCTTCTTCTTCTTCTCCTTCTATTTGTAGAGAGTTAGTGGGAGGATATTTTTATATTCTTCCCAAAGAATGGACATTGATATGTCCAAAGCTCCGCCAATTTATGTAGATGCATAACAATATGATTATTATCTATAGTTATTATATTACAAATTGCTTTTTCATATCATATACAGTTCAATAGTATTTTTCTTAGTCATATTATGTAATTCATCTATAACTTTGCTGTATTGTAAGCTATTGTATATAAGTGTATAAGCCAGTATATATGGTAATCTACATAAATAAGTACTCAATCAATCAATCAATCATCAATCTCCTCCTCTTTCTTCTTCTTCACCTCCCACTCCTCGTCCATCCACTCCTCTTCCTTCATCTTCTTCTTCTTCTTCTTCTTCTTCTTCTTCTCTTCTTCTTCTTCTCTCTCGTTCTTTATCTTCTGCTTCTCCCAATTCACCCTTCTTCTTCATCCCCTCACTTATTCGGATGGGACTGTAACTGTCGGTCCCGGCTAAAGTATTACAGTCGTAGGCCCATTGACGGCGTAAATTATATTTCTTCTCCTTCCCTTCTCTCTTCTTCTTCTTCTTCTTCTTCTTCTTCTTCTTCTTCGCTTCTTCTCTTCTTCTTTGCGCTCTTACTTCTTCTTTTCTTCCTTCTCTCCTTCTTCTCTCACTTGCCCCCCGTCCGTGGTCCGTCTCCTTCCTCTTCTTCTTCTCCTCCTCATCCCCCTCGCCATTCCCCTTCTCTTCCTTCTTCTTCTTCTTCTTCCTCTTCTCTTTCTTTATCTTCTGCTTCTCCTAATTCACCTCCTTCTTCTTCATCTCCATCACTCCCGTGTTATCGGATGGGCACGTTAAATTGTCGGTCCCGGCTGAATTATGACAGTCGTAAGGCCCATTGACGGCTTAAATGATATATTCAGGCGGTGGGACCTTCCCGCAAGGGACTCCCCACCAACAAAAGCCATACGAATTCACTTTTTCCCATCTACTATCTTCCAGTCTATTGGATTAAGGAAGTTGAAAAGGAATTTGAAATCACCTGACAATGTCTTGTTATCACCCTTCCACCCCCCACTCCTTTATTCAACCCACTATTATGTTGTCATAGAATCGTTTGTTATCCTACAGAGCTTCAAAAGGGGAAGTGGACACTTCCAATCAATATTCAATGAATAATTGATGTCGGTTCATGAATGGACATCAATCTTTCATTCACTTACAATTCACAAACGTACAACTCGTATAACAATGGCACGTGCAGGCCAGGCCTGATGAGTAATCAATATTCTATAGAATTTGAGGAACTTATACATAAGAATGTCCTTGAAGTTCATTCAAGAAATCTTTATAGTGATCTATGATATACGTCATAAAGGAACGTAATTTGATAATAACTCAGGTGTTGAATCCATAATATAATGGAGGAATGTACAGGCTTAAACAGGTACGGGATAGGAAATTGACGAATGACGCATCATCTCGTCTGAACCACTCAACTGAATAACTTGAAATTTAGCAGATCATTCTTAATTTACCGAGGATACACTATTTTTGAATATTTTAGAATTTCAGTTGGTCAAGTTAAAGCTTTCCAGTTTTTAATTGGACCCTCGCAAAGCACTGATTAACCGCAAGCACAGAGGAACAATAGTGTAAGTAGATATCTCATGGTATAGGACGTTTTATGTCGCAACTTATTCTTATCTCAAGCCGAAAGTTCATGTAATTCTTTCCCGAAAGCTGTGTGACTCGTAGCCTCTCATACTGTGCCGTTCATACACTCTCACCCCAACAAAACAGTAAAAAATCGACAGTAATTGGTTGAGAACAGTAAAAAAGTTGCAACATAAACGCCCTATACCATGGAATATCTACTTAGCTATTGTTTATCTATGCTGCTAGTCATGAAATCGTATTCATATGAAGGCGGTCTGAAGCGCATATATAGTGCGGTCCCACGTTATAATGGCAGTGAAGAAAGATAGCAGAACAACGTTGCCGATCCTCTGTCTTGTCAATGCCTTCTATAGACGGTAGCTGATACATGTTCATTCTTGTAATATTGACTGTTCATTCTCGTTTAAAATAACCAATTATTATGTTATCAAGCAAGAAATTATATTTTTCAATTATCTCATAATTAAGATGGAATATTTTGTCGATTAATTCTCAACTCTACATTGTAAAAAGACGATCTGGCAACAGATCAAAGCAAGAAAGAGATAGCGCTATCTGCTTTGTTGAATGATAGAGAAGGATAGCAATACCATTGCTAATCAAACACTGCCATTATACGGTGGACCTCACTATAGTCATAATCTCATTCATATGAAGGTGGCCTGAAGCGTATATAGTAGCCAAAATAAGATAAGATGATGACGATTAAAACTTTCATTCATAAAACTACTCCATTCATCCTAATAACATAGTAGGCGAAATTTGTCTCGAATATTATGAAGAGACGTAGCAATAGAATAGACATATTGGGAGAGAGTGAGAGATAGAGAGAGAGAGAGTGAGAGAGAGATTAGATTAGATTAGATTAGATTGATTAGATTTCTTTATTTACACTAATTTACATTAAATGACGATAATGCTAATATCATTTAATTAAATTTTTAATTTGGCTTTCCAGGGAAAATATCCATTGAGATCTAAAATAGTCCTCGATAATAAAGTCCTGGAACAGGTATCACACTTCAAGTATTGGGTTGTGATATAACCTATGAAATAGACCAAGACTTGAGTGTAAAATTGAATAGATTCCAATCCATTTGTGAACATGAATAGGACTTTGAGAAACAGAGCCAGAGAGAGACAAAACTCAAATTCTAAAGGCTATGGCTATTCCACGCTCTTATATGGCTCTGAATCTGGATACCTAGGAAAAAGAATGGAGTAAGTTACAGGCTGCCAAAATGAGGTCTAGCAGTAAAGGGTGCACAAGGAAGATAGGCTTCTTGATGTCGATATAAGAAGCGAGCTCAACATAATCTCCATATGGCAGAAGATCGAAGAAAATCGGCAAAACTGGAAAGAGCATGTTGAATGGATGGAGAGCGACAGGATTCCCAGGGCAGTCATGTTTGTATAACCCGGTTGGAAGGAGAAGTGTGGGCAGACCCCGTAAAAGATGGATGTGATGGTGAGTTTGAAGTCGGCACAGGCAAATTGCCTAATCCTTGTAGGAAGACGACGACGAATTTGCTAATCATTCAACGAATTTTACAAAGTATAGATAATTGATCAATGAGAATAAAGATCAAATGCAATTAGAATAGCGATAATATAAAATTGTAATGTAACTTCATGCATCGGAGGTGTTTCAACAAATAATTGTCGATTCTTTAAGAAGGATATAAAATAATATCCTTCCCATCATCACACGACCGGGAATAGAGAGAGAGGAAGAAGAGAGAGCGAGAGAGGCACTGTTTGAATTTACCACAAAGCAGGAAGGAAATTCTCGTCTCAAAAGTCAGAAAACCCGGTTGAAAAGCGAGAAAAAACGAGTCAAAAGAGCGAAAAAAGTCAAAGACTTTGAGAGCAGAGTGTTTGCTAAGTTGAAAGAGTGTTTACATTATGTGTGTTTGTCACGGTTGCCGCAAGAGGGCTCCACAGTCACCCTTAACTTCAAGTGGGGTTCTACACTACACTCGCTCTTCAAAAGCAAGAGTCACAAGTACTGCAAAGTAATTACTCGTATATGATAATAATTCGAGGGTGAAATAGGTATAAGAGGGTAAGTAAACTAATTTTGCCAATTAATTATAATCTATACTTTAATAAAGGAAAGAACAGGCCTATTTATACACTTACGAGATAGGAAATTCACGAACTGAACGTTATTATTCTTCATTCTTAATTGATAGATACAATAAGTCCATCATAGAAAACATCGGGGCACCGACCTTCGCTCGTTATTTTTATTCATTGATAAACAGAACACAATTGTCTAAAATGATTGTGTTTATATTTCACAGCTTGCTATACGTCATCTTATGAATTTCGGGGATGCAATATTTTGATTTTTCACATACTCACTTTTTTACTATCCGCAGCTGTTTCAGCCAAAGATGAATTATCCTTTCAATGTCGTTTAGCGAGTTTCCCCAAGTATGAGACCTAGAGCAATTGAATCTTTATATCATAAACCTACTATGTTCCAAATTTCGTGAACCGAGATCCGTTAAACATAAATAACCAGATATAAAAATAACCATATAAATTGCTCGCTTAATATAATAGGATGATAGGGAGAGAAAAATAAAGTGACCTTGTGCTATTCCTCTCCCGAATAAATAAGATGGACTAATAAACTTGAAATGTCGCATATTGATTCTTAGTTCACCAAGAATAGTTATAGGCTGCCTATTTTCAATTCTTCCATTTTTCAGTACATCAACGTTTCAGTATTTAACGTTTTTCAAGGTCTAGGTGTAAGACCCTTGTGAAGCACGGGTTACCTGTCATAGTAAGGTCCACGTTATACTGGCAGTTAAGAAAGATAGCAGAACAACGTTGCCAAACCTCTGTCTTGTCAATGCTTTCTATAGATGGTACCTGAAACAGGTTTATTGATGTAATATTAACTGTTCATTCTCGTTTAAAATAATCAGTTACTATATTCTATTAAGCAAGTAATTATATTTTTCAAAAACTTAATAATGAATTTTCTTAATCAAGATGAAATATTTTGTTAATTAATTATCAATTCTACATTGTTAAAAGACGATCTGGCTACAGAGCAAAGCGAGAAAGAGATAGCGCTGACTATTTTGTTGAATGATAGACAAGGATAGCAATACTTTTGCTGATCAAACTCTGCCATTATAACGTGGACCTCATCATAGTCATAGCCACCTCTAATACAAGGCCCCGGCCTACGATATTGCAACGTCGCAGTGTAGGCCTAGAATCTAAAACATGAATGGTGAAAAAGATTTTTAAAAATACCAGCTGATTTTTTTCACCAATCATTGACCGAGCGAAGTGAGGTCTAAGATTCAATTCGACGGTTTGGCATTTCTCTTAATGTTTAAATGTTTACATGTTTATATGTTGCGCATTTACGTGAAACGCGGTAATAGACTTTCATGAAATTTGAAAGGTATGTTCCTTTTTCAATTGCGCGTCGACGTATATACAAGGTTTTTTAAAATTTTACATTCCAAGAATAATATAAAAGGGAAAAGGAGCCTCCTTCTTACGCCAATATTAGAGTAAAAATCAGACTATAGAATTATTCATCATTAATCAGCTGACAAGTGATTACACAGATGTGTGGAGAAGCCAGTCTATTGCTGTATTTCCATAAGGTCTATAGTTTCAATCAGGTACTTGTGGATGAGAATACTGCGTGAAGTCTACTGTTCACAGAACTACTAGTAGCGTGAACCTCACTATAGTCATAGCTACCTCTAATACAAGGCCCCGGCCTACGATATTGCAACGTCGCAGTGTAGGCCCAGAATCTAATACATAATTTGTGAAAAAGATTAAAAAAATATACCAGCTAATCTTCATCACCAATCATGTATTAGATTCTAGGCCTACACTGGATTCAAGGCCAAGGCCTTGTATTATGTATTAGAGGTGGCTATGGTTTAGTATAGAATGTGGATAATGCATAATGCCTAGGAAAATCCTAGGAGAGCTAAGTGATAAATTCAGTATATTTATGAGAGTATAGCTACATCATTGACAAGGGAAATTGATCAACAACATGGAACGCAAATAAACCCTCGTTTCAAACTATTCTCTACCATACAGAAAAAACCAAATGGCGATCAATATCTTGGGAACTCGCTGAGTGCTCCAATTCAGTCAAATAAAGTGCACTGATTGACATGTTGTCTCCCTACTTCTTCCTTATTCCTCTCCCATTCTTCGTGTCACTTCCTCTTTTTCAAACTGTTTATCAGTCCATTTTTCTTGCGTCTTATCGGCCTTATACGTTCCTTCTGTGATTGAATTATTATTATTGAAAAACGGTTGCTTGTTGTCTCAAAGAGACGACAAGAGCTTCACTGCTCTGTTGTCTACAACTCAACGTTCAACTCCTTCCTCTTCTTCTTCTTCTTTTTCTTCTTCTTCTTCTTATTCCTCTTCTCCTTCTTCTTCTTCAAGATATTCTTGATTCTCTACAGTATTTGGTCTATCATTTTCACTACAATGTTTCATGCATTTGTAACTTGTTTATCCAATCATAGTTCAACAGTAGCCGTCATCTCCTTCTCCTTCTTCTTCTTCTTCTTCTTCTTCTTTTTCCTCTCCTTTTTCTTTTTCTTCAACTTCTTCTTCTTCTTCTCCTTCGTCTTCTTTGTAGAGCTTTCACAATATTGTGTTGTCATATGAGAGGCACGTGCCCTAATTCCGACTCGAAATTTCTTCCGGTTTTGAGTTATATATCAAGCTAGGACTTCCAGATGTGACGTCAGAACTTCGATCCTTTTGTTTTATATCATCTAAAAATGGCTGAAGTTCACAAACATGGAAAAATGAAGATTATTGTATCACATACAAAAGTCCTCATGTACTGGAATGATTGGTTGAAAGAATAGATGCTGAATATGAATAAGAATGAGGAGATGAAGGAAATTCAGAAGGTCGAAGAGGAAGAAGGAAGAGAAAAGGAAGAAGAGGAAGATGATGAAGAAGTGAAAAGTTATAATTAGTGAGGAGAAGAAGACGTGAAGAAGATGTGATGATGAAATAGAAGAGAACAAAAATAGATAGAAGAATCATGTTGTAATATTAAACAGAGAAAACAAAGAGATATAAATAGAGAGACCAAGTACTGTGCCCTAGAGAAACGATAGCATAAGTAGATATCCCATGGTATAGGGCGTTGATTTCGCAACTTTTACTGTTATCCCAAGCCTATAGTTCACATAGTTCTTTCCTATGCAGCTGTGTTACGCTGGTAGTCTCTCAAATTGTGCCGTTCATACACTATCACCCCAACAAAACAGTAAAAATTGACAATAATCGACAGTAATCGGCATGAGATAACAGTAAAAGTTGCGACATAAATTCCCTATACTATGGGATATCTTCTTACGCTATTGTTTCTCTATGGTAGTAATAAGACAAGAAATTGCGGTACTACAAGCAATTTGAAAAGAATGGGATCCTAGAAAATTGGGATGTAAGTACAGACAGATTCAGTCGCCATTTTGAAATTAGGAAAATTAAATAAGAACGGAGTTTTTCGTGGCACGCCAAGTCCAAAGTCCCTGCATGCTGTAAGCCCATTCAAGCACAACAAAGTAATTCCCAAGTCTGCCAGGCTTATTCCATGTTGAAAAGTTGGGCTTGTTTTCCACCAATTTCGCTGTTTTCCTTCTAATTTCTTTCTGGAAGGTTTTCTTGTTCTGACTGCGTGTTTTTATGTAAATGGTGAAGGGGATAGATAGTGGTTCTCTTTCTCTCTTTCAAACTGTTTATCAGTCCATTAATCTTGCGTCTTATCAGTCTTCTTACCCCTGCAATGCATGATTTTTCAAATATTTTGGGAAAAAATATCATTGAACTCGGAATTCATTGCTGATAACAATAAAAAAATCCTAACATTTTTCATAATTACTTTTTGGGCATTTTAAGTTATGACTCCAAATAGAGTCATCATGCATTGAGTAGCAAGTTTCATCATGGAAAGCATTCATACTTCAAACACATATTTCATGCTTATAAAAAGGGTTTTTGGCTTATAAAGAGTGACTTATTTTGATTTTCGAAATAAAATAATTATTATATTACAATAAATATATAATTAGTGAAATTATGCTGATAATTTTCATTTATCTGTCATAAGAAATGGCAATAAATTATTATCACTATTGCAGGTGAAATCTTTGAAAATAATAGGAATAGGCTTTTCTATATAGCCTCATAGAATGTATTATGAAATTTCACATTAAGAATAAAATTATGAAGAAATTATCATGAAGTTCGAATAACGATAGAAAAGTAACATACCGGTATTTTGTATGTTGAGAAAAATGTTCAACTTTTACTCACGTTCTAACAAGTTCTCAGTACTGGTGTGGAATCAATCATGTCTGGTCAAGTCAGATGTAGAATAGTCCTTATATACAAGCACTCAGTTCTTATCAACAAGCCTAATGTGAAATCTTGTCGTCAGTTGTGGAATAAAAATAAAAATAGTTTTTTCTACAACTGCGCGTGAAGAAAGAATTTACATATTCAATTCTCCTCGTGAAACAGCTTATTTCTGAGGAGAATCTACTTTTTCGCTCGCTAACCATCCGCGCATGCGCAGTAGATTTTCTTTATGCTCGGTAATCATTCGCGCATGCGCAGAAGAGTTTCTTTATGCTCGCTAATCAGCTGATGGTAAGCAGCTCCCCAAAAGGTCAGATCTTAACCTAAAATGTCGGTAATTGTAACTCCGCCGATATAAGTGATTTAACAGGTTTGGGCAGTTGTAGGAAAAATTTTGTATGTAATTCGCGCATAATGCTTCTTTATCGCTCTTGCAAAATTATCACGCTCCGCGTCGCGTGATAACTGTTTTGCGCGAGCGATAAAGTCGCGCATTACGCTCTTAATACATAAATAGCTATTTATATACAAGCACTCACTATGTACGTAGCCTATTACTTTACTTTACTCTACTTTTCTTGTAGAATCTTGTATTGTTGTAATTGTGGAATAGAAATGAAAACAGTTTTCATATACAATCACTAAGCCCTTATCAGTAGCCTGATATTAGACCAGTGAACACCTCGTAGAGATAGCTTATTCTCATTCCTGATCTTCATCCTAACTGTCTGATGGGATAGGAAGAGCAAATAATGTTTCTTCGGTAACTTCTTGTAAACTACCATCATTATTCACTACATAGGCTACACGATTTCCTTCGAGAGATGCATAAGATAAATAGAAATAAATTTGAATTTAATCCTAAACAACAATACAATAACGATCACACGCCCGAAAACCGCATAAACATGAGCCAAAACAGACTAGGGATATGGGTTATGTTAGAGGTTAGGTCTATAGGTCCCATCCTTAGACCAGTTATAGAATAGATACGCTGAGAAGTCTAGCCTCTGAAGCCAACATCTACTGCCAAATTCACCCATCTTGACGTCACAATAGTGACATCACGCATCGTATGGAAAACTTTCAGATTGTGTCTATTTCATATTTATGGTGTTTTTAGGTTATTTCTAGCTACGGGCAAAAACGATATCAGTTAAGTTATAATTTGTTTTGAAAATAATAAGGTACGATAGCCCACAAAACTAATTTATTGTCATGCTGCAATGAGTTCACTTACATCATAACCAAGGATAATATATTATTACAGTTACAACTTACAATATTTATGTGTATAAATTTCAACTCACGCATGAAAAGATATTCCACTTTTTTGCCTAAAAATTTCAGTGCAATTATATGCTGCGCAGGAGATTACCATTTTCATAGATAATTATTACATGAATAAATAACAATCTGCTATGGAAAACAAGCTATGTTTAACAACAATGCATTGTTCAACAACAATGTAAGTTAAACACAGCAAACTCAAAAAAAGTTTTCTATAATTTCTATACGATGCGTGACGTCACTGTTGTGACGTCAAGATGGGTGGATTCGGCAGTAGATGTTGGCTTCATCGACATTCAGTATGAATATACAATGGGCCGTGTCTATTCTATAACTGGTCTAAGGTCCCATCCGCGCAATGACTCCAAAAAGAATCATGAACATTTTATTGTGTGGACATAGAACAGAATTTTTCTCCATTTTATACTTATTTTATTTAAAAACCTGAAATAATAATGGATCTATTCATATTTTTTCAATGAAAATGAGCTAATAGTTATTTTTTTACAAATTTTTCAAAAGTGTGATCGTGTCATACTCAGAAGGCCATGACACTTCAGATGGAATCCGTTTGAATGTGTGGTATATGCTGCTATCTGTGTGTTCCAAAGGAACTACTTGTAAGGAGACATATAAAGCAAGTCTTGTGATGCATAATGATTCCATTTGGATTCATATATTGAATGAAACGCACTGAAAACTGAGATGATTCCATTTGGAGTCACTATGCATTTATTACTTGAATTATTATTGTTATTGGAAAGTGGTTGCTTGTTGTCTTAAAGAGTCGACAAGAACTTCACTGCTCTGTTGTCAACAACTCAATGTTCAACTTCTTCCTCTTCTTCTTTTTCCTTTTCTTCTCCATCTTCTTCCTCTTCTTCTCCTTCTTCTTCTACCTCAGCTCAAGATGTAAAAGCAGATATTTTAGCTTGATTTTGATCAGAGCCTTGTCCACAAATCTCTCGCATGACAAACAATCTCTCTACTCAGAAAACAAACTGAGGTGAGCAACAAGACATTGAAGAAGTAGAGGAAGAAGAAGAAGTAGAAGGAGTAGAAGAAGTCGAAAAATAAAAAGATGGAGGTGAACAAAGCTACACTGATAGGAGTAGACAAACAGCTTTTGTGGAGCAAGTTTCTTAAAAGGAACTTTTCAGTTTGCACAAATAACATTTACCCCTCCTACTTGCTATTTCTCTTCCACTTCCCTTCATAATACTCATTCTCCTTCTCCTTCTTATTCTCATTCTTCTTCTTCTTCTTCTTCTTCTTCTTCTTCTTCTTCTTCTTCTTCTTCTCCTTCTTCTTCTCTTTCTGCTCTTCCTCATTACTGTTCTTTTCCTCTTCCTCCTCTTTCTTTCTATTCCTCTATCCCTTTTCTCCCAACTATACTTCCCCCACTACACACACTCATCTCTCGAATTGCCCCAAAAAGAGACGGAGAAGAAGAACTTGTTCTTGTCGTAGAAAACTTCAACTTTTAAACTTCATCTTCAGCGGCCATGTCACAAGTAATATATTTCATGAATCACCTTAATAGATATCAGTATCAGTGAAGGATGGTTCATTTTCGGATAGTTTTCGTCATGGAAGTTCCAAAACTGGAAGTTCCAGAGAAGAAGAAGAGAAGAAGAAGAAGAAGAAGAAGAAAAAAAAAGAAGAAAAAGAAGAATGAGAAGAAGAAGAAAAAGCAGGGGCGCCATTTAGGGGGCGCAGGGGGGCCTAGGCCCCCCAAGGATCAGATGAATAATGGAAATTCAGGTCTGTATCTACACGAATCCTCAGAATCTCATACTGATTCAATACTTTGTTTAAACAGCAGTACTATAATTCCTTCTACAGTATCAACAATGCAGCGAAATTGTCTTGAAAGTATGGCTACGGGTACGAAGCAATAAAGAATATATTTTTCTCTGTGGTATGGTTGAAGCTTAAATATAGAATGGGTACAGTTATTGATCAGGTCACAATAAGTGAGTTATTGCATAAATTTCAACGTGAGAATTAACAAATTGTAAGATGTCACAGTGAAAGCAAAAGAAAGGGCACAATCAGACAATCAAAAATGTATGTACAGGGCTTGTGAAAATTTTGGGAACAGCTTAATGTTCTTTAGCTTTCTTAGCTTTAGCTTAGTGCTTAGTAAACAACTATTCTCATACATATATTGTTTATCTTTGTGTGTGGCGAAAAGTAGCGTTCGCACCACGGGCAAAAATGTTTTTCCGGCTCTCAATCTTTTCTAGTTCACGGCCTACGGCCTCGGACTTGAAAACCGATTTCGAGCCTGAAAAATCTAATTTTCTGCTCTAGGTGCGAAATATACTATTTCAATTAGTGAGTGCTTGTATATAAATAGCTATTTATGTATTAAGAGCATAATGCGCAACCTTATCGCTAGCACAAAAAAGTTATCACGCGACGCGAAGCGGAGCGTGATAATTTTGCAAGAGCAATAAAGAAGCATTACGCGCGAATTACATACAACATTTTTCCTAAAACTGCCCAAACCTGTTAAATTACTTATATCGGCAAAGTTACAATTACCGACTTTTTGGTTAAGATCTGACTTTTGGCGAGCTGCTTACCATCAGGTGATTAGCGAGCGTAAAGAAACTCTTCTGCGCATGAGCGAATGATTTGGGAGCGTAAAGTAAATCTAATGTGCATGCGCGGATGGTTAGCGAGCGAAAAAGTAGATTCTCCTCAGAAATAATCTGTTTTACGAGGAGAATTGAGTGTGTAAATTCTTTCTTTACGCGCAGTTGTGGAAAAATGTTTTTCTGGCTCTCAATCTTTTCTAGTCCTCGGCCTACAGCCTCGGACTTGAAAACCGATTTCGAGGCGGAAAATTTTTCTTCTCTAGGTGGGAAATACACTATTTCAATTAGAATATGATCCCCAATGGAATAGATGAAATTGTCATTGTAAAAGAAAAAATTATCTGTTTCCATGATTTTTAAGAAATCCGTTTCAGTGTATTCCCACTTTAGGGCTATATTTCTCTGTAGGCCTATATTTCTAAAAAAAACTAATAATGTATATGTCTGTATTGATACTTCAACAACATTTGTATAAAACTGGAAAAAATGAATAATATAATTACATCTTCGAATGTAATTCGATTTTCCATTTATGGGGAAAAACACAGGACTCTCTATCCTTTGGGGGTATTCCTTCTCCCCTCATACCTCTTGGTTCTTTCCCCCCCTAGCAGTTTGGTGAGATGGTGCCACTGAAAAAAAAGAAGAAGAAGAAGAAGAAGAAGGAGAAGGATAAAAAGTACCTGTCTTTCATCTGTTTTACCAGCTTCAGATTGGAATATTATGAGAATTTATTATTTAATCATTGAGAAATATATATTCTATTGACGTATGATGAGTTAATTGATTTTTAATCATTCTAAACAAGGATGAACATTTGTTACTTCAGATATGCCGGTATTAGCTATCACCGATAGAAGACGAGGGAGAGAATCGGCAACGCAGAGGCACTTCTAAGGTAGAGGATCGACAACGCTGTACTCCTTTCTTTCTCTACTGCCATAATAATGTAGACCTCCCTATGGAGAGTTCCACGTTATAATAGCAGTGAAAAAAGATAGGATAAGAACGTTGCCGATTCTCTGTTTTGTCAATGCCTTCTATAGACGCGGTAGCTCATACAGGTTTATTGATGTGATATTTATCTATTTTTCTATACATTGATACATACAATATCATACTCAACTTTGAATCATTGATGGTTCATTCACGTTTAAAATAATCAATTATATTTTATTTAGCAAGAATTCATATTTTTCAATAATTTAATAATGAATTTTCATATTCAAGTTGGAATATTTTGCTAATTAATTATCAATTCTCCAATTAAAAAGACGATCTGGCAACAGAGCAAAGCGAGAAAGAGTTAGCGCTATTCGCTCTTGTTGAATGATGGACAAGGATAGCAATACCATTGCTAATCGAACACTGCCATTATAACGTGGACCTCACTATAGGGTGCCATTATTTTAGTTTGATTTAATTTTCGGGGTCAACACAGCTTAAAACAGGGAGGTATACAGCGCAACCTGGTGTCAGGTTCTCGCGCATTGACTCCGATTAATCATTGTTTTTGTGGTGTGATTTGCTCGCAGCCATGTTGTGGTAACAATGGGTCATGTGTGACAACTTTGGGTCACATTGGGTAACGCATTAGCAGCATTGGTCTATACTCATTCCAAGCTTTAAATTTCTTATTGTATCAGTACTTCTTCTACAAATTCCATACCATATGGAATCTACATATTTCATACCTAGTCCAGTCACTATATTTATCGGTGCATGCAATTTATATTGTACTTCTGATTTTAAATATATTATTTGGGTACATAAGAGAAGTCCAGAACCAATTTCTACATGCAAAATTTCCTCGTGCTAGATACAGAGTGACCCAAAAACCTCGTATTTTAGGCTTATTTTCCAGTTTTTAGATTTTTCTGCCAAATATCGTAGTCGGACAGTAAAATTTGCTCCTGCCTTTTTTGAAGATTTTAAAATTTTGAATAGAATGAGATCATTCGGAACTCTCTATCTTCAATTTCCACTGAGTTATGATTTTTCGAGAATGAGTGAAATTTAAAGAAAAAAATGATATATGATTAATTTTAGTTTTTGATAAACAAAATCTTCCTATTGTTACCATTTGAATGTATAATTCAAAAACCCTCTGGGCGTATTTTTGTGCTCTACAATCTGAGATCAGGTAGAGCGCTCTATTCCAGGTACACCTGACAACAATGCTCCTTGTATTGTGAAAAACGCCTATCTGCACTATCTGCTTTGAGAAATGATAACAAGGATAGCAACACCAATGTTGATCGAACATAGACCTCACTATACATTCATCTGATACCTACACCGAAAATGACAGACTATAGTGAGGTCTACGTTATAATGGCAGTGTTTGATTAGCAATGGTATTGCTATCCTTGTCTATCATTCAACAAAACGGATAGTGCTTACTATTTCTCGCTCTGCTCTGTTCCAGATCCTCTTTTAACAATGTAGAATTGATAATTGATCAACAAAACATTTCATCTTAGTTATGAAAATTCATTATCAAATTATTGAAAATAGTTATTTGTGCAACTAGTGCGCAAAGTGACAGCTTGCTGCACCGAAAGAAACGTTTACGCCCGAGCCGTAGGCGAGGGCATGGAATGGCTTTTCGAGTGCAGTAAAGGTACTTTGCGCACGTATTTCACATTAAATTTTTCCTACAGTTACCATTGAATATGAAAAGTGGGTAATTATGGATAAAATGATGGCTGAAATCCATCAAATGTTTGTGTGTGTGATGCTGTTATTAATAACAACCTCAATTCATTTAGGAATTAATAATCCAATTGAAGTTGAAAATTCTCAGCCAAAGTTCTCATTTTTATTCATTCACGAATCAGAAAAAATACAGATAAAACAAAAAATTCGCATTCAAAATACACGCCAACAGCTGGTTGGGATGGCTGCAATAAGGCTGAACCGACAAGCACGCGACCTAGCGAAAAAAAGCGTACCTAACTTCGTTTCATACAGCTAAAAACACTATTCAGATATTTAGACTTATGGTTAACTAAAATTACCGAAAAGTACTATAAGTAAACTGAAAAATATTCATAAAATAACATAGACAACAGAAAATATTTTATTGTAGTATATCCTAATGTTTTTTTGTATTAATTTCATTGACATGGATTTCGAACGGTAATTATTTAACCTGAAAATTCGAATTCCATAATGTGTGTTTGCTACATTTCTCATTGCTTGGAGTTGGAATAATTATTACTGTCAATAGAAAATAAACATTATTCATTATTGAAGTTATTATTTCATTATGATTTAGATGAACATTATTCTTATTTTGGATTTCTAGATTGGGATTTTATCATAAATGTAGGGTAGCCATTGAAATGATTCTTATCTAAATCTAATCTAACAGTCATTGTTACCAACTTAATTTTTGTTTTCGTGCACTAATCCTCCATGTAACCCACCAACTATTTTGTGTTGCCATGTTGCAAATCTGGAGTGCAGAAAAAATTTTTCCCGCACTAGAGCGGAAAAGTGATTCTTTGCGTTCTGTAATCAGTGCAGGAATGGCCACT
Source organism: Nilaparvata lugens (assembly GCF_014356525.2). Taxonomy (NCBI): domain Eukaryota; kingdom Metazoa; phylum Arthropoda; class Insecta; order Hemiptera; family Delphacidae; genus Nilaparvata; species Nilaparvata lugens. Next base: position 11,875,236 of record NC_052509.1, on the reverse strand, counting down.
TTTCAAGGAAACTGTGGGAAAAAAATCATTTTCTTGCTTAATAAAATATAATTGATTATTTTTAACGAGAATGAACTACCTACATCAATGAACCTGTATCAGCTACCGTCTATAGAAGGCATAGACAAGACAGAGGATCGACAACGTTGTTCCACTATCTTTCTCCACTGCCATTATAATGTGGACCTCACTATACATCTAAGTATATGACAGTCTAGCGTGTACTTGAGCAGAGAAAGTTATCCACAGAAAAAAGCCGCATTTTAGGAGGGTAGAGCAGAAGGTGGAAGGAAGAGAAGGTGTGAGAGGAAGAGGGAAAGAGGACGGAAAGAGGAAGAAGATGAAGACGAGAAGGAATATGAGAAAGAGAAGGGAAAGAGGAGGAAGATGAGGGAAAGAAGGAAAAGAGAAGTAAGATGAGAAAGACAAGGAAAAGAGAAAAGAGATGAGAAAGAGAAGGGGAAGAGAAGGGAGATGGGAAAGAGAAGGAAAAGAGAAGGGAGATTGGAGAGAGAACAGTAGCCACAAATTGAAACTTGAATGGAGCTTTATTTAAGGGTCGTGGAAGAGAAGGTAGAGAAGGGAGAGAGATTGTAGAGGAGTAGGGCAGGAGGAGGAGGAGAGATGAAAAGAGAGAAGAGAGAGGATGAAAAAGGGAGAGAAAGAAAGATAGAGAGAGAGAGAGTGAGAGAGTGAGGAAGAGAGAGTGGAAGGGAAGAAGGCCTTGCATAGAGTGATGGGTCTTTAGAGCTCTTTCCGTTGTACTTGAAATGCAAACAAAAGCACAGATAAACGGTGTGTGGGCAACCCCTTAGTGTGTGAGGAGAATTTCCTGGTGAAGAGAGATGAAGAAAGGATTGAGAAGACGCAGAAGAAGAATGAGGAAAAGAAAAAGGTGGTGGAGAAGAAGAAGAAGAAGAAGAAAAAAAAGAGAAGAGGGAGAAGAAGAAGAAGAAGTAGAAGAAGAATGAAAGAGAAAAGACAGTAGCTCTCAGAGAAAACTCATTGGAGAGTTGGTGATTGAAAAGAATACTTGGTGTGAGGCGGGAAGTATTCACTTTCAATGAAGGGGCAGGTGACTAAAAGCAGTACCTAAATGATGTAGGTAGGTGACTATAATCACATCCACGTTAAAATGGCTGTATTCGATCAACATTGTTGTTGATATCCTTGTCTATTATTCGACAAAGAAGATAACGCTATCCTTCTGTAGTATTGCAACGTTGCCAGATCGTTCCTCAACAATGTATTAAAAATATATAATCCACAAAATATTCAATCACAATAAAGAATGTATTATTAATCATTGTCATCATAACGTGAACCTCACTATATATATATATATATATATATATATATATATATATATATATATATATGTATAAACAAGGAGTATCCTTAGTTTTTCTCTCCCAATCAGTGCTACTTGTAAAAATTATAAATAAATAAAAAATATTCACATACTGTGCATAATTATAATAATACTTTTACATATAACTGAAATCTATATCTTACATTTATTATAATATTGATATCTTACATTTTACAATGACAGTAGAATCAAAACATTCAAATTAAGAGCGACTTCTGGGTTTTGAAAGGAAATTGAACTTTAAGGAAGTAAACTATGCAATAAAAAGAAAGAATAGGAAATTTTTAAATAGGGGAAGTTTAATGTATTTTGAATTGGCAATGACTGATGTTATTCTGAACAAAATTTGATTTATCAGGACTGAGGGACAGCCATTTCCTTGTTTGGCACCGAGTCAAGACGACTTCAATTGACAGCATATAAAACAGAGAAAATATCAGTGAATTATGGTATGGAGGGAAAACAACATAAGAGGATATTCCATGGTATAGGACGTTTATGTTCTAAATTCACTGTTAACTCAAGCCGATAGTCCCAGTAGTTGTTTTTTGTCAAGCTATGTGACGCTGGTAGTCTCTCATACTGTGCCCTTCTTACATTCTCAATCGGCCGAAATTATTTGACCGAGCGAAGTGAGGTCTAATATTCAAGTCGACGGTTTGGCATTTCTCTTAATGTTTAAATGTTTGTTTATATGTTGCGCATTTACAGCAAAACGCGGTTATAGATTTTCATGAAATTTGACAGGTATGTTCCTTTTTTAATTGCGCGTCGACGTATATACAAGGTTTTTTGAAATTTTGCATTATTTCAAGGATAATATAAAAGGAAAAAGGAGCCTCCTTCATACGCCAGTATTAGAGTAAAAATCAGACTATAGAATTATTCATTATAAATCAGTTGACAAGTGATTACACAGATGTGTTGAGAAGCCAGTCTATTGCTGTATTTCCATAAGATCTATAGTTTCAATCAGGTACTTTTGCATAAGAATACTGCGTGAGGTCTACTGTTCACAGAACTACTAGTAATAGACAGTAGTCGAATTGAGTAAACATAGAATTGGCTTGAAATTCGGAACATAAACGACTGAAATCTTAAAAAATCTTGTTATACTATCTATCCTCTATGATTATTAATACGGACAATAGTTGTTGGTGTATTTTTGATCTATGATTGATCAGTGTTCAAGCAAGGGAAAACACTGTAAATTTATTTATCTCACTTTTTTATGTATTTAAACACGACATGCAGTCGATAAGTGAATAATTAAAAACTTTTACTTACTGATTGAAGTACTTTCAATCATCTAGCGATCATTTTCAACTGTTCATTTATAACATATCAACAGATCATTTCCACCGTTGGAAATGATCGCTAGACGATTGAAAGTACTTCAGTCAGTGAGTAAAAGTTTTTTATTATTTACCTAATAATTGACTGCATGTCGTGTTCAAATACATAGAAAAGTTTGTTAATACAAAGCAGCTCGGAATGGATCAAGAAAACATCCCCTTTATTTATTCATTTATTCATTTATTTATCACGTTCTACAATTACAATATCAAATTAATGATTAAGAGAATCAACAGGATAAACCCAAAACTGTTTCTCTACCTAGTTTCGATTAAAATATTCCAAATGTGGTTATGAAAACACTTCTATAAAGATCACAAAAGTTTCCAGTCCAAATTGCAATAAGTTGTCGATATGCCAGTTTATGACGTCAGCACTTGATATCTGCTGAATACAAAATGCTGAGTAGTCTACCTGTTACATTCTCTCTAAACCCCTCACTTCAACTGCTTACATTATTGCCAAATCGTTTACTGCAGCTTATCACAATGGATATTGATACTTCACATAAATACTCCACATATATTCTTCACATGGACTTGAAATATATACGATACACGATTACTTAATACATGAAAAAACTATTTGCAAGCAACAGACACGTGATACTCGTATGGAATATGTATCAGGTACTTCTACTCTACTCAAAGCAGATAGCTCTTCACAATCACGGCTTGAAGAGGCGGAGAATAAGAGTAGGCGAAAGAAGAGAAGTAGACGAAAAAAGAGAAGTAGGTAGTCAGTCATTATGTGTTCGTTCTGTAGTTGAGATATGATGTGTTGCCACACTCCAGACAAAAAAATGAGATGAGAGGTGAGAAGAAGAAAAGGAAGAAGAAGAAGAAGAGGAAGGAGGAGAAGAAGAAGAAGAAGAAGAAGAAGAAGAAGAAGATCAAGAAGGAGAAGGAGAAGGAGGAGGAGAAGAAGAAGAAGAGGAAGAAGAAGAAGAAGGAGAAGAAGAAGAAGAAGGAGAAGAAGAAGAAAGAAGAAGAAGAAGAAAAATAAGGAGAAGAAGAAGAAGAAGAAGAGGAAGGAGAAGAGGAAGAAGAAGAAGAAGAAGAAGAAGAAGAAGAAGAAGAAGAAGAAGAAGAAGAGGAAGAAGAAGAACTTTTAGTAGAATCAGAGGAAGGAGAAGAAGAAGTGAAAGGAGAAGAAGATGATGACGGAGAAGAAGATGGTGATGAAGAAGAAGAAAATAATAAGACGAGTGTAGAGTATTTCAAAGCAGCTACGGATCGCAAACGGTAAAAGTAGTGAAAGTAGTATGTCGGAGGTGGGGAGGGGGAGAAGATGATTGTGGAAATGTATGAGCATGAAAAAGGAGAGAGCTGAGGGGGAAGAAGTGAAAAAGAGAAGAAAGCATTATTGCCACTTGAGAAAGATAGACTTGGAGAGAGACAGAGAGCTATAAACGAGCAAACGAACGCCAAAGTGCAATCATCTATGAGTAGTAGCAGTAGGGGCCCTAAACAATGGGCACTTCTTTCCTTTTTCTTCCTCTTCTTCTTCTTCTTCTTCTTCTCCCTCCCTCTTCTTCTTCTTCTTCTTCTTCTTGTTTTCTTCCTGTTCACCTCCTCCTCTTCTCTCTCCTGCCACATTTTTTTCAATAATTATTATATTCCTTCTCTTTCTCCATGTGTTTTATCCTTGCCATCCAATCTTTGACATCAATATTTGTAATTTCGACCCGTCTTAGAATATATTCCCATTATGATTTTGCCTTTCTCTAAAATCTTGTTAATAATAAAATTGAAAAGCATCATTGCCCATCACTTAACTCTCAAAGTGTTATGCTTATTCTTCTTCTTTTTATTCTCCTTCTTCTTCTTCTTCTTCTTCTTCTTCTTCTTCTTCTTCTTCATCTTCTTCATCTTCTGTCTTCTTCTTCTTCTCCCTGTTTTTTTTTGTTCTACTCTTCCTCTTCTCACTTCTTCCACATTTTTTTCAATAATTATTATAGCCCTTTTACTTCAAACTGTCCGCAATTCCAAAAAAAGACATTGAACCGATCTGGCAACGTTGTAGAGCTAGAAAAGATGGCGCTATTTGCTTTGTCGAATGTTATTTGGTCGTTCTTAACAAGAATAACAGTTGATATTACATCATATATACCGGTATCCTCTAAAATAGGCAGTGACAAGGTAGAGAATCGGCAACGCTGTTCTCCCATCTTCCTCCACTGTCATTATAACGTGAGCCTCTCTATAGTATACAGAGTGTTCTAAAAAATGGTGCCTATAAGCCAGGGGGTGATTCCTTACATTGAAAGAAGAAAAAAAAGTTCCAATCAACATAGGTCCGAAAATGCTTACTTATACCATAGAGAAACAATAGCATAAGTAGATCCCATGGTATAGGGCGTTTATGTCGCAACTTTTACTGTTATCTCAAGCTGATAGTCCACGTAGTTCTTTCCCGTTAAGCTTTATGACGCTGGTAGTCTCTCATATTGTGCCGTTCATACACTCTTTCCCGGTCAAAACAGTAAAAATCGACAATAATCGACAGTAATCGGCTTGAGATAACAGTATAAGTTGCAACATAAACGCCATATACCATGGGATATCTACTTACGCTATTGTTTCTCTATGGTTATACAGAGTGAGAGATTTCATCTGAATTCCAGTTCCCCTGCCCTACAGGTATTTGTTGGCTGTTAATTAAGATGTTAAATTCAGCGTACTGTATGTAAAATGAACTGAGAATTTGAATAAATCTCAGACCGTTAGCTGCAGTAATTTTCAAGATATTTGTGACAAAATACGCGAAAATTGGTCCCGAAAAACAAGTTACTTTAATAAGGTTTGAAGCAGATTTACTATGTTAAAAGTACAATAAACTATTAAATATAAAATATTTTTCCACAGAACTTGTAGAAAATTCAATTCCCAAGAGAAAGAATTTGAATCCTATACTTTTGAACGAGCAGCTTCTGTTAATATGTTTAAATGTTTGGATGTTTAGATGTTTAGATGTTTAGTTGTTTAGATGTTTATATGATTAGATGTTTAGATGTTTAGATGTTTAGATGTTTGGATGTTTAGATGTTTAGATGTTTAGATGTATAGATGTTCAGATGTTTAGATGTGTTGAGGCCATTTGAAATATATTGTATTCATTCGCTCATTGACTGCCAGATAGCAGGAGAGCTCTATAATTTTATAATATCCATTACTCATCAATTTATCGTTCCATGCACTGGATAGTTTGCCAGTCAGTGTGGATTTAGCTTTCGTACAGCTATGTACTCGCTCTCGAGGCTTTAAGATTCAGGAAATTCGTCCTGAATCTGCCTAAATATTCGTGTCGTTTAATATTATAGGAAATTCGGCCTATACATTTATTTGTGTACATAATATTACATTTTCGTTTTACGTGAAAAGTTACCCACGTTTTGTATTAATTAGTGAGAAGTGAATGCCAGAACTCAATTTTTAGTTTTGTTTTTATCAATAGTCAAGTCATAGTGTTATATTATATCCAGACAGTAAACTTCATCTCAAAACGGGAAATCAGCAAGGAACCAACTTTAATAGTCGCACTTTCGGTTGCATAATTTAACCTATCTTTTCCTCTCATCTATATCCTATCCAACTGTCCACCTTCTACCTCAAATATGAGTAGGGAAACAATTCGATTCGCGACATGTTGGATTTGGAATTTGGTGAGTACATTTTTCTGATTTTCAATTTTCTTTGTATGTGGTTTTCCTGAATGGATATAGCCTATTATTCAACTCAATGATTTGATTCGTTTTATACAGTCCACTTCAGAGCATTTGAAACTTGTAGTTTGAAATATTTAAATTTAATGAACGAGTATTTACGTACCAAGATGTTTAGATGTTTATATGTTTGTATTTCACCGGATCTCGAAAACGGCTCTAACGATTCTCACGAAATTCAGAAAATAGTAGGTTTTTAATATAAAGATTTGATTGCACTAGGTCTCATCCCTGGGAGAACTCGCTGAAGGACATTAAAAGGATAATTATTATTCATTCTTGGAAAAACAGCTGTTGGTAATTATTTCGTCGTCTGTTGGTGATGGAAGTGAGTGAGCGAGTTCATGTGTGTGGGACTGTTTAAAAATGATGACTTAGCTGTTGAACTTTTGTAATCATTCAATCAGGTGCTTAGTGCCGGTTGCAAAAAATCCGAGTTATTTTCAATCCTGATTAATTCCATCTTTTTGAATTATTGGTCTTCTCTGATTTGGTTCACGGGAAGTTAATATCGGGATTGAAATTTAACTGGCTTTGTGCAACTGGGCCTTTGTGGGGGGAATTTTTGCATTCCTCTGGGGATCAATTTGAACTTACTGTGATTAGATAGAACATTTCTGTATGAATGTTATTATAATTTCTCTCATAATAATTTTCTATGCTTTTGTACTCCAGAGCAAAGCTCTGTCCCCGATATTAAGTCTATAATAGACAAACGCAACCTTGAAAAAATAATCCATAATTACATACAAAACACATGAAAAATGGAGAGCTCAACAGATTTTGTCTATTTACATACGTTTTGTATGTTATTATGGATTATTTTTTCTCTATTGTCATTATAACGTGGACCTCACCATACCACACTGTAGTTAGCTTTAATATTCATTGTATAACTATACTGTCATTGTATATTGTACACAGTTTACAGCTTTCATATCATATATGTATACAGTTCAGCATTGTACATATTGTTCACGCAAAGGTCATATGTCATAGGGAGATGAGGGAGGATAATTTAAGGGTCCATCCATATGCAAATGTGATTTGCAATTAATTATTGCAGTTCGCACATGTTGGAGGATATATGGTCTGTGATTGGCTGACATTATTTATTGGTGGCTCGAATGACAGCGAATCTATTATTTTCGCATGTTTTGGTCATTTTTGGCAGATTTTTGCTGGGGGAATGGAAATATCAAACATTATTGCTGATACAGCTTCTTCTCTTCTTCTTCTTCTTCTTTTTTCTCTTCTTCTTCTTCTTCTTCTTCTTCTTCTTCTTCTTCTTCTTCTTCTTCTTCTTCTTCTTCTTCTTCTTCTTCTTCTTCTTTACCAACTATTTTACTGATATTATGATATCGAATAGATAGAAGTGTGGATTGGAGAATATTCTTATTGAATTGAATTGGGTGATTATCATTCGAAACTATGTTTTAAACAACTTGAAACTGTAGGAAACTGAACTATCCATCTGAGAAGAAACTAGTTCAGGTTGTCATCAATCTTTTGTGAACGAGTATTCTTGTATCTCCATTAATTGAGTTGTAAAAAAGACAAAACTACTTTTTCCAATTTCATGTTAAGTATTTGTACACAATGTGATAAATGTGATAAGTGTGTTTGTTCGTGTACGAACAAACATGGAGAGTTTAATGAATAACTTTCGCATTAAAAACATGACTAGATCCATGAAGCAACTAAAAAATAGTTCTATAGTGAGGTCACGTTATGATGGCAGTAGAAAAAGATAGGAGAAAAACGTTGCCAATCTTCTGTCTTGTCAATACAGGTTTATTGATGTAATAAAGTATCAACCGTTCATTCTCATTTAGAATAATAATCGATTATATTTCATCAAGCAAGAATTTATATTTTTCAAAAATTTTAAATGAATTTCCATAATTAAAATGGAATATTTAATTAATTAATTATTATTCCACATTGTTGAAAGACGATCTTGTAACAGAGCAAAGCGAGAGATAGCGCTATCCGCTTTGTTGAATGATAGACAAGGATAGCAATACCATTGCTAATCAAACACTGCCATTAGAACGTGGACCTCACAATAGTACTGTGACCTATTTGCGAATTCATACGTCATCCCTCATTAACAATTATTTTAAAATTACTCACGAGAGAATTGAAAAAAAAATGTAAAGATCTGTAATGAAATAGGAAAATTAGCATATTTTATCACGAATATCAAATAGGAATATCATAATGTCATGCTATTTTGCTATTATTAAACCTCCTGAGAATCATATCGACATCTTTATAGTAAACTATCAGGTAACTCGTGTTCCACAAAGGTGTAGGCCCAATTAAAAACTTGACAAACTGATAACTTGATCTACTGAGATCTTGAGGAACTGAAGATAGGCCTATAAATTATCCTCCGTAATAGTATATTTCGCACCTAGAGCAGAAAATGAGATTTTTCAGGCTCGAAATCGGTTTTCAAGTCAGAGGCCTTAGGCCGTGAACTGGAAAAGATTGAGAGCCGGAAAAACATTTTTGCCCGTGGTGCGAACGCTATTTTTCGCCACACACAAAAATAAACAATATATATGAGATCAGCATACATGGGTGCACAGGAAGATTTCCTGGTGGCTAAACCAGCATCAATAGCCTACTTAAATACCCTGGAAGCATGCCTCTAATTTCCAGGTCAAAAGTGACTAAATATTTTTATTCGTTTTATCTATGAATCTTCTAATGTTTTCTTTTTTGCGAATTTTGTGATTATAAATATGTTGTGTGTATGCTGCCATACGCTAAGTAAATGCAGAGCAAATAAACATATGATTCTCATTACAGCATACTCTACTGTAATGAAACCATATGTTTTCTTTACAGTCGAGTACCTATGTTTTCTAGTTCCGAGATAGGAACAGTAAAACTGCTACAAAAAATACCACTCTCATCGCTCCAGGTGGAAGTTTTGTCAACTACAATCAGGAAATTTCTAATTTGGAATTTGTAAACTAGGTTATGTTTATAGAATGCATGCAGTAAGTTCAGCACAAGCAGGTAATGTTTTCCATTTTTTACTTTCCTTGCCCTATTACCATAGGTAAGGAAAGTATTGCTTTCCGAAAAAAATTAAGGTACCCCAATTTGTAAGTTTCTATACGTTTCGAGGTCCCCTGAGTCCAAAAAAGTGGTTTTTAGGTATTGGTCTGTATGTGTGTGTGTGTGTGTGTGTGTGTGTGTGTGTATGAGTGTATGTGCATCTGTGTACACGATATCTCATCTCCCAATTAACGGAATGACTTGAAATTTGGAACTTAAGGTCCTTCCCCTATAAGGATCCGACACGAACAATTTCGATCAAATGCAATCCAAGATGGCGGCTAAAATGGCGAAAATGTTGTCAAAAACAGGGTTTTTCGTGATTTTCTCGGAAACGGCTTCAACGATTTTGATGAAATTCATACCTAAAATAGCCATTGTTGAGCTCCATCAACTGCCACGAGTCCCATATCTGTGATAATTTCAGGAGCTCTGCCCCATCTATGCAAAGTTTGATTTTAGATTCCCAATTATCAGGCTTCAGATACAATTTATTTAAACGAAAAATTCCGAGTTGAAAAGATCGAGCATGAGAATCTCTACAATTAATGTTCAGTAACATTTTCACCTAAAATTACAAATAAGCTCGAAATTCGAGAAAATGTTATTATTTCAATTGCAAACTGTTGGCAACTGTTGATTCTATTAAATCATCCACTATGAAGAGATAGCAGACCTCGTGTGTCTCCAGCGTTATAGTCCTGTCACCAGCTGGCTTAGATCATTGAATAGTCGACTGGAGATGCGCGGGAACACTAGCGTCATGTGATAAATTTTCATAACGGCAAGGAAAGTTGTGTGAGTGCGCCACACCAGATTTTTAATGTTTTGTGAATAACTCGGTTTTTACTTTCCTTGCCCTATTACCATAGGTAAGGAAAGTATTGCTTTCCGAAAAAAATTAAGGTACCCCAATTTCTAAATTCCTAGACGTTTCAAGGTCCCCTGAGTCCAAAAATAGTATATTTCGCACCTAGAGCAGAAAATGAGATTTTTCCGGCTCGAAATCGGTTTTCAAGTCCGAGCCCGTAGGCCGGAGGTAATCTGAGGTAATCTGAAAATAAGGAATTGTCCAAGTATTTTTATTTTTTATTCTGATTTGTCTAAATAACCTAAAAGATTATGTTCAATTATGTGGGAGGTTGAGTTTATACTTTTTTATTCTTTCAAATGACAATAAGATGATATTATTATAAATGTTTCAATTATTGAATAATGAACACAAATAATGAAAAGTTTTTTGATCAGCTGTTTTTTGATCACCTTTCTTAGTTCCATGTTAGCGGCTGGAAAGGGTACTCTGAAACCTGTTCTGACGTCAGACGAGAGTCGACTGCTAACAATGTCTTTCAGATCTACGTAGGGACTGGAAAACAGCTGCTTTCTGTGCAGTGTGGCGGAAATTAATAATCGATATGCTCAAAACTCCAAGTTTATCAGTTCAGCAGAAGTGATGATGCGTCAGTCATGTATTTCCTATCCTGTACATGTATAAGCCAATCATTGTTTCCTTCCCTTTATTATATCACAGAAGATGAATATCACCTATATCACGAAGAAGAAAAAGAAGAAAAAGGTGAAGAAGAGAAGAAGAAGAAGAAGAAGAAGAAGAAGAAGAAGAAGAAAAAGAAACTATATTACACTGTGTTATATGACTCTGAGACAATCTACCAAGATTGAAATAGAACAGCATTAGTAGTCGCATGTATATTGAAATGAGAGTGAACGAATTTATGCAAGTGGTAGGGCTCAAACAAAGCTAATGAAAAGCGGAAAACGGTGCTGTGACGTCACAAAGGCGACGCTGTGACGTCACAAAGCTGCTCAAAAGACGCATGCAAATTGTGGAAAGGGGGCCTACTAGCCTATGTGCTGTTTTCTTGAATAACATAAAGCGACTGTTCCTTCAGATCTAAATTAATACTATTCAGGGTTGGTTGTAGGGAACTCCATCTGTTCTATATTATCATGCCTATCAATGTACCTATAGTGAGGTCCACGTTTTAATGGCAGAGTTTGATTAGCAATGGTATTGCCATCATTGTCTATCATTCAACAAAGCGGATATCACTATCTCTTTCTCGCTTTGCTCTGATCTGTTGCCAGACCGTCTTTTAACAATGTAGAGTTAATAATAAATCAACAAAATAATTCATCTCAATTATGAAATAATTGAAAAATATAATTCCTTGCTCAATAACATATAATTTATTATTTTAAAAACGAGAATGAACAGTTAATATTACATCAATAAACCTGTATCAGGTACCGTCTGCAGAAGGCATTGACAAGACGGGTGATCGGCAACGTTGTCCTCACACTGCCATTATAACGTGGACCCTATTAAAGTACATTTTTTGATATTTTTGCTGAGCGTGATGCCCACATAAGCTCTAGGCTTGTGCGTGGGAAGTGAAGCGGATAATAATCAGAGATGAGTGAACCTGTGGAGAGAAGAATGTTAAATAGGAGGAGAAGGAGGAGATGGTGATGAGAGGAAGGTAGAAGAGAGAAAGGGATGAAATGAGAGCCAGAATAATATTCTCTCAGAGCATCTCTCAATTTTGTTATCTGTCATAACAGTGACACATCCAGCTGTTTCTCTGATGAGTGGCAAGAGAGAGCACAATTACACTCTCTCTCTTCTTCTCCTTCTTCTTCATTCTCTTTCCGTTTTCTTCATCATATCCACCTCCTTGTTCATATTCTTCATCTACATCTTCATCACCTTATGCTTCACCATCTACGTTTTTTTCTTCTTCTCACACTCCTTCTTTCCTCTTGCTCTTCTACTATGTCATTGTGTGTTTCTCTCTTCTTTTTCACTGTCTATTATATTCTCCAATTTCCCCTTCCTAATTTTATTCTTATAGGGTTTCCTCTTCATATTATCACCCCTCCAATTCCCAAGAAGGGTCTAGTTGATGCTTTTACAACGATTTCTGTGAGACTTGACGAATAATTCAATGTAAATTTTAATTGATGGCGTTGTGTTGCTGTGATTACATGCATTCAACATATTATTCTCTTGGTCGACTCCAATTTACAATTATTATCATTCATGAGAATTTTTTATTCTTTGTCATTCGGTCACAACATGAATTTTCTCATAATCAATGTTTGTGAAAAAAAGAATGTACTGCAGCTTTCCCTAGCTTGTAATTCTACAATGATTGAGAAATCCATTTTGTTTATTTGTCATAGTTTAAGAGTCTACTGGAAAGTTGTGTAAGGCTGGCCACTAACGATAGAACATGCATGTTCATGCATGTTCATCATGCTCGGACGTTCATCATGCTTCATGCACGTTTAGTCATTATGTTTATCATGCATGTTTTGTCATCAGCTAGAGGCCTCTAACATGAAACAAACCACTGGAAGACTAAAAATTATGATAGATGAATAGTTTAACCTCGAATAGAGCAGCAAAAAGAAATAAACAACAAAAAATCGGAGATACAAAAATCTAACTTCAACAAATTTCGCTCAAAGCCTTTCGCTGTGATGACGCAACACTGTTCGACGACAGTTGTATCATGCATGTTCCACCGTTAGTGGTAAGCTAAACAGATACAAACTCACACTTACGCGACTCAAGTCGAGAAGAGACTGCAACTCTAGTCTCTTCTCGACGCAGCATGTGTTTCCAAATAATGGTGATACTCAGACTCAGACCACTCGACTCTAGTCTCCGCGACCACTCATTCTATTGCACAATTTCTGTAGACGTAATTCAGATGTATTGTAGATGCCGATAAGTAGTATAGTTGTGAATACAAGTTGAAAATATCACACTCACACATTATAATTATGTGTCCTCTCCATCTCTCTTATTCGATTCTCTTTCTTCATTTTTCTTTTCTTCTCTTTTCTCCTTTTCGCCAGATTCTCGCATGAGTCAAAGAGGATATCTTTGTTAAACAGCAGACAGTTGTTTTCCTATATATTTTTAAGTTGCCCAACAAATTTAATGGTGGTTTTATTTATTAACAACAAGTTAAAACTATAATTGAGTAACTAATATATTCATAATAATCATTTTAAAATTTGTTACATGCGCAGAAGTGACAAATTGGATCTAATATTTTTAATAATGTGAGGTTAGAAATGGAGTAGCATGAAGCTGAAGTAGTGCCAATGAGTGAAAAAGTCGTAGAGTTGAGAGACTGGAGTCGTACGATTTGAGTCGAGTTAGAGTGAGTTGAGCCATAGTATCTGTTACATCTTACAAACTGTTGCAAAAACTGTTAGTGTTTCTGTAAATTTAAGAATATAAATTTTCATAACTTTACAAATCTTCAACTATAAATTTTTGCAATGTTTTTGTTGTTTCAGAAGGGGATTTGGATGGTGCGGTAGCGTTGGCGGTTGCGAGGGGCGGTTGCCTCCCCCCCGCTTCACCGCCCCCGCCACCGCAATGCTCAAGGTCAACCCACTCTCAAGGTCACCTCCAACGTCAAGGTCACCTAACACTCACACAACACATACTACTACTACTGCCTCACTGTCAAGGTGAGTCCTTCAAATTAAATTCAAATTAATCTAATTTTAGGTGATTTGTTTGTCATCATAAAAATGATCATTTTCAAACCAGAAGGATCTAATTATCATAATAATAATAATAATAATAATAATAATAATAATAATAATAATAATAATATAATAATAATAACTGATGTCCCAGATATCAGTTGCAGGGTGTGTCATAGAGCACCAGAAACGATCATGCACATCTTATCATCGTGCTCTGTTCATGCAGCTGTGGACTACATCCATAGACATAATGCTGCGCTCTATTACCATCTTAGACACTCATATGGTATTGACAAAACACCAGTGCTGCCTTATGCCCCAGGGGAGTCTGTTGTGACGAATAAAGGTGCCGAATGTATTGGGATTACTCATTCTCCACCACCAGGCTTTTAAGAGCCACAAAGCCTGATGTTGTCCTCCTTGACATAGTGGCAAAGACAATGTATGTAATCGAGTTCTCAGCACCAGCTGAAGGCAACATTGTCAGCAAGGAGGAGGAAAAACAGGCAAAATATCAAGACCTATTAATAGAGCTGCGCACGCTTAACCCAGGCTACTCCATAAGAATGGTGGTGTTGATTATAGGAGTTTTGGGTGGCATGAGACCCTCGTTTTTGGTCAACCTTAAAACCATTCCAGCCTGTGAGAGAGCTGCTACTGCACTCGCAGGTAAAATGCAGAAGGCTGTCATCCTTGGTTCATTACGTCTTCTCAGGGCAAACGATTTAATGGTAACGGACCCAGTATGATTGTTTACCACATGGACATGTGGAGCAATCACTCTGGTAAAATTGCTTGTCACTATCCTTTGGGGGTCGGAGCCCAGGGGAAGAGTTGTCGAGCAAAACCTCAAATAGGATAAAAATTATAATAATAATTTCTCTGATTGCCAATGAATTGCAACCAGAGGATTTTATTTACAAAACATATACATAATTATTATATTATGCATACAAGAGTTGCTAATACTAAACTTAGTTCTGATTATGATACTCCACTATGATAATAATAATGTGTCGGGGTGATCATAATATTCTTTTCTAAAACATGTATAAAAAATTTAGTTTGTAATTTTAGTATGAAATTGATTAGTGTAATTACATAAGCATGATACCTCACGAGATAAGTAACACCCGAAGAATATGGTAGAGTTTCACTATCTCCAAAAACGTAATTCTTCAGGGGAAGCTAAGAACGAATCTTACACCCCAGAAGTGAAATGATCTATGATGGAGATCAACTTGATAATGGATACAGTCATGTTTGTCCTACTGATTCCAACAATTAAAAGAAATTTTGTTGAGAATCATTTGGAAAAAGTACGTTTTTCAGGAACGTAATTTAATACAAAAACGTAATTTTTGAGGAGAAGCAAAAAACGTTTATGACACCCCAGAAGTAAAATGGTCCATGGTACAGATTTAGACCACTTGATAATGGAAATAGACATGTTTGTCCTACTGAATCAAACAAGGAAAAGTACATTTTGTTGAGAATAATTTGGAAAAAGTACGTTTCTCAGGGACGTAATTTAATACAAAAACGTAATTCTTCAGGTGAAGCAAGAAACGATTATGACACCCCAGAAGTAAAATGGTCTATGGTAGAAATATCAACTTGATAATGGAAATAGTAATGTTTGTCCTACTGAATTGAGCAAGGATAGAGTACATTTTGTTGAGAATCGTTTGGAAAAAGTACGTTTTGTTGAGAATCATTTGGAAAAAGTACCTTTTGTTGAGAATCATTCAGTTTTTCTAGAAACAAATAGTCATTTTTGTAAAAAATTGCTCGAAATAACTCGAAGACTATAATTCTGGAGATAGTCACTTTTGTGAAGAAACTCATATCTACGTCAAGGTTCTGCCGTTCAATGTCGCCTTGTTGGGTTTCAAGGTCGAGTGTAGGAAGGTCATTGTCATTAAAGGTTGACTTGCTTTACCAGTTAGGAACTGCAAATAGAAAAAAAGCTACAAATGAAGACCATGTGACACTAAGGTATATCTTTCTGTTTTGAAGGTTATTCACTCCAAGGTCAAGGCTCAACCGTCCAAGGTCTTAGGTTAGGTTAGGTTAGGTTAGGTTAGGTTAGGAAACCCTTGTTAGGTTTCGTCGAGTGAAGGTCATTGTCATTCAAGGTCAACTTGCTTCACCAGTTAGTAACTGCCAATAGAAATAATAACTATTAATGAAAACTATACAATAAAAAAGTTGTTTTTTCTGATTTGAAGGTTATCTACTGCAAAGTCAAGGCTCTGCCGTTCAAGGTCGCCTTGTTGGGTTTCAAGGTCGAGTGAAGGTCATTGTCATGACACACGCTGACCCGTTCACGCTGGAGGCTGTCACGCAGGCCGCCATCATCCTAGGAATGGCTGTTCTTATCATCATCACCAACGTCATCATTATTGCTACCTTTGTCAACGCCAGAGGTCAGTAAACTTTTCAATTTTTGAATTATTATCTTCTTCATGTTCAACATAACAAAATTAACATTGACAATCGTCTTACAGCTCGATGCACAAAAATGATTACACATAACGTAATAATTATATAGGGTGATTATAAAAAACTTTATAACTTTGGCTCAACTCACACTTACGCGTCTCAGGTTGAGAAGAGACTCGATCTAGTGGAGAGCATGTGTTTTGAAATGGTGACAGTCGCGGAGACTAGAATCGACTGGTCTGAAATTCACTATTTGGAGAAACATGCTCTCCACTAGAGTCGAGTCTCTTCTCGACCTGAGTCGCGTAAGTGTGAGTTGAGCTCAAGAAAGCACATAACTAGTAGTTCTGTGAACAGTCAACCTCATGCGGTTTTTTCATCCACAAATATCTGCTGTCACCTGTTCATCGGCTACTCCAGACATCTGTGTAATGCATGTAATGAATAATCCACTTGTCGTCTGATTGATTATATCATGAATAAGTCTATAGTCTGATTAATCCTATCTTCAGAGTAGATGATAATATATAATAGTGAATATCGGGGCACCGAGCTTCGCTGGTTATTTTTATTTATTGATAAACAGAACACAATTCTCTAAAATGATCGTTTTCATATTTCACAGCTGGCTATATGACATCGTATGAATTTCGGGTATGCAATATTTTGATTTTTCACATATTTTTCACTATCCACAGAGGATTAAGGATTAATTATCCTTCAAATGTCGATCAGCGAATTTTCCCAAGGATGAGACCTAGTGCAATCGAATTTTATATCATAAACCTACTATATTCCAAATTTCGTGAAAATCGTTAGAGCCGTTTACGAGATCCGTTGAACATAAATAACGAGTTATAAATATAAATACCCAGATATAAAAATACAGGAATTGCTCGCTTAATATAATAGGATATCGGAGTATGGAGGAAATTCCTTCTCCTTCCATATATTTTAAAATACAAAATTTCAAAAAACATTGTGTATGCATCGACGTGAAATTAAAAAAGGAATATTCCTGCCAAATTTCATAGAATTCTATCAACGCTTTTGGCCGTAAATGCGTTACATACACAAGAGTTAAAACATAGACCTCACTATGCTCGGTCAAATATTTTGATTGAAATCACTTACAGAATTGAGAAAGGTGTCATTTTGTTACAAAACACTCCAAGTTTAAGGTGTGGGTGTTATTTTGGTTGCATGTCACAGCCGTTGGTAATGCGACATACATCCCTCCAATAGTCGATTTCTTGTCACACTCTTGTATCAGCATAATCAGGCGTAACTTGTGCAACCGCAGCGATCCGAATGTGATCCGATTTCGGAGGTCATTAAGATTGTCTGCTAGAGGAGGAATATAAACCTTGTACTTAATGAAACCTCACAGGAAGAATTCCATAGGTGTTAAATCCGGTGAGCGAGGTGGCCATGCAATTGGCCCTGCATGGTAAATCCAGCGAGGTTGAAAACAATCGTCTAGAAACTCCGAAGGATTTCTTCCTGTGAGGTTTCATTAAGTACAAGGTTTATATTCCTCCTCTAGCAGACAATCTTAATGACCTCCGAAATCGGATCACATTCGGATCGCTGCGGTTGCACAAGTTACGCCTGATATGCTGGTATACGAGAGTGTGGCAAGAGATCGTTCATCGGTGGGATGTCGCATTACCAACGGCTGTCACGGAACCAAACCTTACCAACACTCACACCTCAAACTTGAAGTATTTGTAACAAAAGGCACCTTTCTCAAATCTGTAAATGATTTCGATAATATTTATGTGCTCAAATCTGTAAGTGATTTCAATAATATTTATGTGCTTTCAAAGTTGTAGAGTCATTTCATAATCATCCTGTATATTGATTTGTGTTGGTACATTTTTGCCATGGTCATCAATTTCAGCTGTTTTCCATGCATAGATTCCGGTAAACAGCTGTTTGCAGAGCAAATAAACTTATGATTATCATTACAGCATACTCAACTGTAATGAAACCATATGTTTTCTATGCAGTATGTTTCCTAGTTCCGAAATAGGAACAGCAAACTGCTACAAAAAACACCTTCAGCGATCCTGGTGGAAATTTTGTCAACTTCCACAAAATTCCTGATTCGGAAATCGTAAACTAGGTTATGTGTATAGAATGCATGATTGTAGTAGCGTCATCACAAGCGGGCAATGCTTTATACATCTCAATTATTCTTCTTTGGATTATTAAGACAAAAAATAGTGTACGTTACTTGGACATGAATGTATTTTGCAGTACTCAAATGAAATTCTAGTCTCGGCCAACGCCTCGACTAGAAACATCATTCTCGCCTGCAAAAGGCCCCTTCCCATCCTTGTTACGTAAGATACTATTTTTGTCGTCCTTATGATTTCAGATTGAACGAAACTTAACAAACATAATCTGTTTAATACAATAGAATTTATAAGGACAGCAAATAAATCGTTGGTCCAAAAATCCAATGTGTGTGTAACTAGCCAAAATTACATCAATTTCAGTTCTATCATCAATATCCACAGAAAATCACAACCTCTAGCCCAAGTTGTAAGTTGCTGGCTGAAGTTCCAATCATAAACTTTTACCAGTATCTTAGAATTCACCATAACCTACTTCATCATTCTTAAATCCTATTTCCAATATCTACCGCGAATCCCAACATCTATAGTGAGGTCCACGTTATAATGGCAGTGGAGAGAGTTGGAGAACAACGTTGCCGATCCTCTGTCTTGTCAATGCCTTCTATAGACGTTAGCTGATACAGGTTTATTGATGTGATATTACAACTGTTCATTCTCGTTCAAAAATCAATTATATCTTATTAGCAAGAAATTATAGTTTTCAATAATTGAATGATGAATTTTCATAAATAAGATGAAATATTTTGTTAATTAATTATCAATTCTACATGTTAGAAGCCGATCTGGTAACGAGGAAGAGATAGCACTATCCGCTTTGCTGACAAGGATAGCAATAGCATTGCTAATCGAACACTGCCATTATAACGTGGACCTCACTATAGACTTTGAGAAGCACTCAATCACATATCGGAAAACTACAGTTTTCCAACCAATTCAAGACCGCATAACACTTTGCCACGTGCAACCTTCTAACCCATATCTCAGTAACACTTTTCCATTTTCCACCACCATTTTCCACACGGTTAACACAGTTTCCCAAATGAATTTTTGCCCGGCTTCAAATCACGTGACGGTGGCAGTGTATACCTGCCTTGCTCAAAATCACAGTGAACAGTGTGTGCAAGCCTTATTCAAAATGAGTAACGTTCAGCGATAAAGCGTTACGGGTTGGTGAAATTACACATTGTTCCCGTTTCCAGGGGTGTTTTGGTTTTGGTGGGTTTGGAGGGGTTTATGTAGGGGAAAGGGGTGATATGACGTCATCAAAATACCCCCAAAATCAACCCACATGAGAGATTTTGAGAGGGGAAGTTACTGGGGCAGGTTTTCGGGAGTACAGTTCTCCGTATCTGGAGTTAGCACACATTTGGAAACACGAACTCTCTATATATCATATCTGTCTCACACTTATTCCCTCACCCACTCACGCTCTCTCTCTCTGACTCTCTCTTTGTCTGTCTGCCTCACTGTCAGTCTCTTTCTCTATATCACTCACTCTCTCTCTCTTTCTCATACACACACACCCTCCCTCACTCACACTCTTTCTCACTCTTTGCCTGTCTGCCTCTCCGTCTGTCTCTTTCTCTACATCACTCTCACTCACTCTCTCTCTCTCTATCTGTCTCTCTCTCTCTCTCATACCACACACAATCTCACTCACTCTATCTGTCTCTTTCTCTATATCACTTTCACTCTCTCTTTCTCATACACACACACACACTCACACACTCTCTCTCTCTATCTCTCTCTTTCTCTGTCTGCCTCACTGTCAGTCTCTTTACAGCACTCTCTCTCGCACACACACTCAGACACTCACTCTTTGTCACTCCGTCTCTCTCTTCGTCTGTCTGTTTTTCAGTCTGTATCTTTCTCTCTATCACTCTCTGCCCTTATGTCTCACACTTTTCTCTCT